>NW_008751658.1:211504-263929 GCF_000715545.1 Opisthorchis viverrini | reverse complement strand
TTATTATAGTAATGTTTATTCCCACCTTGTGAGTGGCATACCGTCTGGCATGATCATAGTTTTACAGTCAGAATTGAGCATGACTGAGGGATTTTTGGGGGTACGGATTGCACAAAAGGAGGACAATGTCACAAACAGTGGGGAACTCCTGATGATATAGCAATAATAGGTTATCTCCCAAATTTTGGGAAAAACGGACATGAGGTTCGACTAGATCAAAAACAGTCAAGTGGCATGAACTAAAACCGAAAACCATTGCTGGCCATGAGTGACCTTGGGCGGTCAGGTTATTGGCCGGAGTCACAACGGTCAACAGTGGAGATGGCGGTGGGTTGATTCAAATTGGGAGCACATGTCAAGTTTTGTCTCAAAAATGTGGTTCAATCTGAAAGCATGCAGGCTCCCGGGTTGCAGTGTTGTAGGGATGTCAGGTGCAGGGGAGTAGGTTGGACGGGGACAGGTTGCTAATACCTAGGGCGACCTGAACTCGTATACGGGATTTGAACTTGTGCAACGGGCAAGTCGAAATTACAGTAGGAAAGCCAGGCTAGCCAAATCTGAGCGAAAATTTATTGGGTACGGAAGAGTTCATCCCAGAGACGTGGCCGGATGGGAACTGCTCGAAGTTGTGGCCACAGGCATGAGCGGGCGAGGGGTTGCGGTCGAGCTTCTGGAGAGAATAGTTGCGGGAGTGCCATCTCACTGGGTATGACAGTGCCATGCCATCATCGCACTGACATGCTTCGGTTTATGGACAACCGCGTGACGGTCGTCAAGGGTCGGAGAAGGGATACGCAGTTCCGTGGTGAGACGGAGATTGACACGGAGTCATACAGATGTAGGCTCACGGACAATTTTCCTTTTGTTGGAGGACCGTGTGAGTGTAGACCGAGCACCAGCCAGTTTGAATGAATAACAGTTCTGAGAGGCGTTTGGGCAACTGCGGTCGAGGACTGAAGCTTGGGAAGAGGAACGAAGAGAAAGAAACGATCATGCCAGACGGCAACCAACCCACAAGTTGGGAATAGACCTTATTGCTGTTATTATTATTACCGTTTCGCTCATCAATGAGCTTGTCAAAAATGTTGTTCAATGCCCGCTCGTAATTGCCCGAAACCCATAACCTCCGAGCAATAGGCACGATTGCACAACCAAGTATGATCTGCGGGATTGAAACATGGCTCACGGGTGAAACTTCTGACACGGAAATCTAGCCACTGGCTATGATATTCGCCACTCTGATAGGAAAACCCCAAGAGGCGGCGGCTGTGCCATCTGTTCCAAATCAGAACCCCCTGCGCCTCCTTTGTTGATTCTTCATTGAAAGAGACATAGAGACCACCTGGTATCTAGAGAATAGACCAAACGACTCGTTCTAGTAGGCTGTATCTATTTATCAACACCCCCTCCCGACTCTACTGCTGACCTTTCCCGTTTATCTTCACGACTCGTTCTAGTAGGCTGTATCTATTTATCAACACCCCCTCCCGACTCTACTGCTGACCTTTCCCGTATTATCTTCACTGCAAATGCCCTTCCTCATTCGTCCAAAGTTCTGCTGGGTGACTTTAACCTGCTGGGTATTTCCTGATCTGTCACTACGGGCCCAAGCCGTTATGCCGCGCTGATAGCCTAGCTTAGCGTGGAGGGTTGACCCCAAATTTTATGTAGCCCTACTCGTGGCTTACATACCCTGTACATATTATTTTCCAGCTATGGCCATTTGGCTACAGCTGCTGTTAATCCGCGCTTCCCAGGAGGTTACCACTGCGTCCTTTCTTGCAGAGCAGTCAGTTACGACCAAGCTGTTCCCTGAGTCCACCGCTGTTTCGCCCCCATTCTGTACATTTTACGAGCTTTTTCGTCCACTATGGCTGTCCAGGATTGCGACGAGTTCTTCCTGTTGACAAATGCACACCGCGTCCGTGAAATCTTTCACCAAAGCCATTAACTGCTCTTTAACTCGTTTCTCCTGTAAAATGTTTTCACTCCAAATACCCGACCACGATAAGTTATTAACACCGGGCTATCAGAGAATACCGGAATTCTCGGGATTTCTCACCACTAATTTTCATCAATATGCTCTCCACTGACCGAGAGTTCTTGAGTGTCTCTGAAAAGTGGAGAAAAGATTACCATCCCCAAAGCTCCCTTATATTCCAAGTTACTCATCCGACTGTTCCGTACACACGGCATCCCAAACAGCTGCTCAATAGCATGTTCGCGTTTCACCGATGCTGTCAATATAACAGACCATAGAAACTCATACCTCTCCGGCTGCCACTTACCCACTCCTCTCGACTCCAAACCCATACACGCTGCTGTATATATACAAACCCCTATTGATCAGGGTATTCAATTGACCCTAAGTAACGTGACCGTTTCCCTGGCCGATGTTTCTTCCCTTCTTCTAAAGATCAAGGATTCTGTTGTGTCGGGGGCCAACGGGCTTCCACCCCGTGTTTTGAGACAAGCGGTCAAGATATTGGAATTCTTGTACTTATTCTTTACTCGCTCTATAAACTATGGAATCATCCCCTCCAAGTAGGAGACATCTATAATCCAACCGCGGTTAAAATCCAAATTCAGACAAGCTCCCGCTAACTACAGGGGAATCCACCATACCTCCTTATTGAGAACCCCTGAACGCCTGGTCAGAAATCTAATAAACAAGTTCCTCCTGGCTACTAATGCCACAGATGACCAGCAGTATGGATTTCTGTTGCAAAGATCAATAGCCGCCATACCTCCTTATTGAGAACCCCTGAACGCCTGGTCAGAAATCTAATAAACAAGTTCCTCCTGGCTACTAATGCCACAGATGACCAGCAGTATGGATTTCTGTTGCAAAGATCCGTTAATAGCCGCCATCTTCACTACTTTGAGACCATCACTGCAGCATACAACGCTGGATGCTCCGCTGTAACTGTCAACCTGGATATTCAAAAAGCCTTTGGCAGGTCCCACATGCATCCTTCTAATAAACCTAGTATCATTGGCATCACTGGAAACTCATTTCAATAGTTCGCCCCCTACCTATTTAACAGGACGCAAATAATGCAAGTCGGGGGCATGCAACCATTCTCACTATGATCACCGGTGGAGTAATTCACGGGAGCGTACTAAGCCCTATCCTCCTCTTGCTACACATCAAAGACGTCCTCGGCGCCATATCCTATGGTAAGATTTTCTCTCCCGAAGAAGGTATATAAATCGCGTACACATTCCTTCCTGCACAGGCCCCTACCTTTCACCAGATTAGGCGAGACTTAGATTCAATGACTCGCTGGTCAAACTACGCGGGCCTGAGTTTCTTTTTCACGAAATCCTGCCACTGCTCCCTCCCGGCTGACGCCTTCACAATAGTGAACATCCTATTACTCACTCCACGGAGCTTAGCCCCAGATACTCTTGTACTTTTAGCTTTTCCAATCAGGTACAGTTTCAAGGTACCAGAGCACGCAGGCTCAGTTTCTAAATACTGCGCCCCAGTCACCTCTCAGACAATTTTCAAGTTGTGCGTGCAACCAACCATGTAATTCGGCCTCACATTGCCGTCATTTCACACTCAAAGTTGCTGACTCGCAATTAGAAGCGCTTAGCGCGCATTCACGAAAAAGCTGTCCCTATGGTCTAATCCTGTCTCCGGAATGTTGCTGCTGAGTAGGTCCGTGGAGGCTTTGAGTAGCGAATTTGGTATACAGGGAAGGCGCACCAGGTGGCAGTTCAGAATCATGAAACTTCCGTCCCATTGGAACGGGTCGAGGAAGCTTTCGCACTGCTTGCGGTGGTATCGGCTGGTGCGAGCCACTCATAACCACCACGTTGTCCGGATGATGCAACCCAGCCCGACTACCATAATTTCTGGAGCCAGACATTGTACCAAGTGAGTTACCTACCGCAGCCGAAGACGGGACGTACGGGCTCTGATCCGGATAGCTGGGATAGACGAGCAAGGCTGGCCAAGCTAGCTGAAGTTAAGTCATGTGTACAGGAACCAGCCTGTGACGGCCGCAATCCGGGTGCCATTTTGCAGCAAGAACCAGACATATCTGGGGAGAACATGTACGGGTGCGCAACAGAACCACTTCCCGGAGAAGAGAGTGGCATTCCACAGTTAGACGGTATGTGTCCACCAGATGTAGCACTGTATGGTGGTAAGTAGCCAGCTGGGCCTACAGCGGACGAATGGACGTCTTTTGGAGTGAGAGCTCGACGGCTCTCTATCGCAAGGACCGAGTTACCGAATGCTCCAGGCATATTTAGCTCCGGATAGTGCAGAAAGTACGAATCGGCTCCAGGGTATGCAGCGGGAGGACCGAAATTTTGCTGACCAGGGGAAGAAGCGTCGAGCCTCGAGCAACCGTGGTTAAGACGGTTTAAGATAAATCTGACTTTCTTACACCTTCTGTTGAATAAAACGTCTTTAAAGCAAAGGCTAAACCAGATGCTAACTCACGAATCCCCACATATTCCGTAAGTCCTGCAACATCTTATTTTGTCACCTAGTTCGTACAGACCTACGCCACTAATTCCTTATAGTTTACTACGCTCGTATCCGGAACGGCCTTTCCAATCAGGTGCGAAACCTCACGCATCGTCATACTCTTGTCCAAGGACTCAACAGCATGGGTGCCTAATGATGTTTTCTACTTGTTCTGCCTATAAATTTACTAATTTATCCAGCGGCTTTATCACAGTTTCGATAAACCCTTGCAGTCAGAAACTTGTCGTATGCCCTATATAGCGTGTGCTGACTGGCATAAAAACAGAAAAACTTACTAAATACGACGAAATCCTTGGCTATAGTTGGCGATGCGTCAGAAGACTTCTCCCTAAAAGGTCGCGAACACAGAGGACGCAATTATTTTTCATATAATCTTGAAGTTATTTTTAAATCAATACAGACGAAAGCATATTAATAAATCAGCTTTTTATGAAATACTTTCCACTGTATTTACGGACACGATATATGGAGCCATTGGTGGCCATTAAACTACAAAGAATGTGCCCACATTGTGCTTTGACCACGTTGAGACAACTTCCAACAAAACTGCAGCTGCACGGTGAGATTTTAAAATTTGTGTTTAAGTTTCTCTCCCACGAACCGTGGTTTTGGAGAAAGTTTGGGTGTGTCTATGTGACAATCGTAATTTGTATTTTTCCCGCTGACTGGACATTGTGTACTATATCAATATGGTTTATTCCCCACCGGTGGGTGGATTACCCTCAGGCGTGATCACCACGTTGCATTCAGAATGAGAGCTTGATTGGTGTGGTTTGTGGGTACTGGGGATTTCACGGACGGCAGCATAAACAGCGGACACTATCCGAAGAAGGCTTGGTAACGCCCGAGGCCGTATGGGTAAGGAACCAAAATTACAAGGACTCTTCCTTTCTTGGAGGAAACATATAAGTTGAGACAAGATAAGACCGCTGAGGTTCGAAAGCTGCAGGCGAAAACATTACAAGTGAGGCACATAAGAAGGTTTTCCGCCTGGTGCACACGCATTTTGAGCAAGCCCTTTGGGATCATTCAGCTGTATTATACAAACAATCAGAAATTAAAACCGATATATACAGGCTTTTGCTTATTTTTACTCGAGCGTTTCAGGCTAGTGGTAGAAGCTCACGATATACATCTTTAGCCACAATCAATCCGGCAACTTTCCGAGGCCAATTTCGGAAAACCTGTTATCATTCATCATTTGTATTGCAGAACTTTACTGCCAGTTAATACTACTTTATTGATTCTAAGAAAGTTAAGTTGGTCTTAAAAAAACTCAACCTACAGTCATAGACCATACACATCTTATGACACTTCGCATTTCACTCATTCAACGGAATGCTGTCAGAAAAACTTGTGTGCTGAAAGTAGTATGCCTTGCAAATTTTGCGTGCATAATCGAAAACTAAGAAGTGCATCTTCAGGGTGATCAGGCGGAATGAAACCTCTCGAGTTACGCAAGCGTCCACATCCGCTCGCCGAGCCAGGGGGTGGATGGCAAATTTAGACAATAGAGTAGTCCTCTTATTCCGCGTCATAGAGAGTATTGTAGACTGTAACAAATCCAGTTAATTGAAAACGTTGAATGTGTGAAGAAATCACGGAAAAATGCATTTGATATGGGAATTTTTAAATATGACATGATAATTCTGAGGACATTGTATTTTCAAAGAGCTCATTTAAATTTGTCGGCTACCAATCGGCGACTTTGTTGGCTTATTACCAAACAGCTTGTTTGAGGATAGGTAAAAGAAAGCCGCTTTCAAATTCTTCACGTTCTGCGTAGAAAACCTCTCTTGTCTCCATTCTTCTCCAGAGTTTTCGCTAATTTTATGTCGTTCTACTGGAGTCCGTCAGAAAGCAACTATTGCGGCAAACGACTTGCCATACTAATTCCGTCACTAGCTAGCTTGCGTGAGAGGCAAGGTCATGAAATGAGTTTTACGAGTTACTGATGGAATCTCAGCAGCCCATTTTAAACTTCAACTGCGACTTTCGCCGCAGAGTGGTTGACACCGGAAATTCTATCAGCTGCGCTAACGGTTCTGGATCCTTGAAATGCTTCAGCTTATTTAAACCATTTTTGTGCAATTAAAAATACTGCTTACATTACATCAGCTGTTTTTTTGTCCACTGGTTTCTCCAAAAGAATTTTCTGGCCATCAATTAAGCCTAAACGCAACAAGTCAGTTACACTACAAGCAGTGAGGCTAGTATGTGCGTAAGTGGTTAAGGCGCGCACAGAGGGAAACGTTGAAACTTCTGAGGACCAACATCTAGGCCACGAACTGACTGCTTTTATCATTCCAAAACAGTCCTTCTAGGAACAACATAACTTCAATAAATCAATGCTACCCAGACACATAGAAGGATCGTCAGAAATCAACTTCCGCGGGAAACTGCTTCATCGTTTTGCCAGTACAACGTTTCGCGGAAGAACTCAAAAGGACATGCACGGGCGGAGGCGAAGATCTTTTTAACAGGAGCACCCCAAAGCTGTTTTACTCTAAGTTAAGAGAACTATAGTTTTTTTGTATTTTTGCAAAAACCAGGCCTGCTCAAACGATAAATTCCTTCAACTGAATGTCGCGATAAAGTCAATGAGTGAGCCTCTGGTGTTTTGCCTCGTTCCAGTTGTCCACCAAGTGACTCATACCAGAGTATTGGAGATCTGGTTTTATTTGTGAAGTGACTGTAATGCTCAACCATAGGGGGCCTTTGAAAAAAATCGCCAACTCACATTATTTTCTGCAGTGACAAAATTATGCTGTGGTAGATAGAGATCAGCACGGACCAAGGCGTAGCATAACGCCGTCCTAATGGGGTACTTTTGCCGAAGCTAAGATCAAAGCCATTATGGTAAATTATGTCTGCTTAGTCCAACGACTAAATGTGCAAATTTTGAAATTGTAACTTGTTCAGAAAACTGGCCCCTCATAGTTTGTGTGGTGGGGAAAAGGTGTTATTTGTTTATGTGACGATTTGTGGAGAAGGCTGTTCTCAAACTGCCGTCCCACACCATCACTCAGGTTATTAGGCTTTTTGCGTACTCCCAAATGAGCAAAAAGTGTTGTTTACCTGGTAAAACACTACAGATTTTGTATGCTCACCAGGGGATGCTACCTTCATTTAACTTTCTGGCATTGATTTGACGACAAAGACGGTATTAAAACAATAACACTGTCGGCGTTTTTCTTCGTTCCAGAATAATAATGACACTTATTAAATCCACTCTATTAGAGTGCAACGAAAGTCGCACAGAGGTGATCGTTGGTAAGCTCGCAGTATACCCAAACTCAAATTAACAAATTAGTCTTTGACATGAATGGCATAATTACACGAAGCTCATTAGCGCGCAGCATACTCTCATGCCTGCATTCCAACTGATGACGCTCAGATCAAACCACAATGTCTTCAGATCAGTAATTTTTGACGATGTAGATTAGACGGAAAAGAAACACAACGAAGTTCCTGGAGTAAAAATGTGGATGACATCTGATGTTGTTGTGCCTAGATTCAAAGCATGCGTCGTTAGTCTTTGAACGCCGCATGCGACGCCAATTTCACTGATGCTTCCCATGGGTTGGCGCTGAGCGGCTCTCGTCTTTGAACGGGAGAAAATGATAGTGATGGTGCATTAATAATAGTGCGAATAGTGGTAAATTATACAGAGTGCGTATAAATAACTTGAACTTGTCATAGAAGAAAGTGCACACAAGTTTTCTGAAAACTCTTCTACTGCCCACGATCAGTTTCACCCTTCTTGGGGCTCATCAGTTAGGCACAGTTCACGAGTTTTCGTCAACCTTATGATCTACTTGAACCCAAATCGGACTGTTTTCGAGAAATACACGTAGTTGGGCTGAGCGAAGCTAGGGATTGCAGTTGTACGAAATCAAGTATAACTCGTGGATTATTGTGGGTCCGTGGATCAAAGAAACCTAGGTAAGGTAGGTTTTGTTGCGCATCTTTTGCAGTCACGATAATAGGTCGCAGAAGATGAGATAGAAGGCCATCTCTGATAAATGATTTCACTTGGAAGCAGCATCCTGTGGCGTTTTGTACCTTTATTTTACTTCCATTATAACACTACGTATTTCACCGATTGTTTGCCACACACTCCTGGTAAACTAACTTATTGGGTAGCCAGACCACTACCATAAAGAGACATAAAGAGACCTTGCAATTTTGGATTCCTACCCATGCCACCTCAGGTGTGATAAACTCTTCTCCAATAAGGTTTACTGTTTACGTCACTTTCCCTTTTCCCATTAAACACAAACCCCACCAGTCACGCCTTTATTCTGACTGTAATGCTATGATCATGCCCGACGGTATGCTACCCACTAGTTGGGAATAAATATTATTATTATTATTATTATCCCTTCAAAGTTGTGGGACACAGCATGGCTATTATGCAAAATCACATGCTTCTGAGGTATTCCACCCATCTTCTCCTAAGGAAACTCAATCTTGGGCGTTGCGGGCGGGGATATAGCAGTCGAATTCGGTGCACTTGCATTTACGCCCCCAGGGTAGTTAGATAATCCACGTAGCTCTGATTGGATGGGCGGATCTAGTGGTTAGATGTGACTCAAACTGGTCAAGAGAATCAGGATTCTATGTACACAGTGTTTGTACGACTGCGTATACTTGTTTGGTTGAACTATCTGCACGGACGAACAATAGGAAATTCGGTAAGTCTGATCAGCACCGAGACAAGTTAGACTGATCTCATAAGATATTGACAACTGGGTATTTGATAGGTGATATACAGAGAGCTGCTGAATTTGCCAGTCATTAAAGTCCATGCGCTCTCTGTCTACCAACTCTCAGGACCACGATACGAAAACAAAAAGCATACAACCGCAGGTTGAGAACAGAACTCTCACGTCCTTGGGTAGAGCAGGCACCACAAAAAATAAAGCTTGTGTTTGAAGTGATCCGCCGGTACCGGGCAGCACAAAATTTTTTAATGTTGAAAGTGCCCAATCTGTGGGCATCGTGGTTTGCAACGAATGAGGATGAATTAATTCATTTAGAACGCTTTTGTAACAAGGTTTAACCGGTTCTTTTGGTTCACTACTACGTAGCATAATACACCCTATGACTTGAAGTTACTAGTCTCTCTTATGGGTGACCACGGACGGGTGGTCGAGAGAGTATAACGCATAAAGACCTTATCATACTTTAATTCCAAAGAATCGTGTTTCATTTAGAAACGCAAATGGATGGAGTTCCATATATTTGTGTTACCCATATACGTCACTTTTGCCTATAACAATGAAAGATATAGTTTTTCTGCAGAGGTGTTTCCATAGTCTCGTTGGACAAAACAGTATGCAATATGCTTAGTCGTCCGTTAAAATGAACGATGACGTCCCAAAATTTGTCGCGCATTGCCGAAACGAAATACTGCAAATAAAGCGTGGCATCGGGAGAGAATCTCAATGAAGCGGGGGACCGCGGTCGACACATTGTGGGAATGAAGTAATCTTCCAGCCCTGAAACCCCGTGTTTATTGGTCCAGCACTGTACTTGGATCGGCTTATTCCCATCAGCTAACCCCTATTACGAGCAGATGTATTCTCCTTGAATTTTTGGAAAACTTGACGATGAAATTCTAAGAAAGGCACACTTTCAAGATGCTCTCATGTTGCTGAAGAGTACACCTTCTCACTAAAGTCCTCACGTGTTGCGTCCCACATTGTCTTACGGCGTCGTTATTCTTGTCCTTCGAAGATCCTCACGTTTTTGGTCAGTTCACAGAATTCAGTAAACAATGTACTCCACCCGTTTACTTTCCCGTCAATGAAGTTGACTTGTTTCATTTCTAAATTTATTTGTGGATTTGGGCCACTTTACAGTAGAATTTGGTGAATTAGTCTTGTGGCGTCCACAATGAGCCCCCCTAGGTAGTAATTGTATCCACGTAACGCACAATTAGACTTATGCGTCCAAACAAAACACAGTTGTTGAATCACTGGGTCATAGGCCCATAATGGAGACGCACACACAATCCACATGAGCTAATGACGCTGAATTGCAGGTGGAAGCAAACGAGACTTCCGGTACGCATAGAATGGATGGAGGCATGGACTTTTATTCCGTGTCGTTTGCAAACCTTTCCAATTTCGCCAGAAAAGTGCAGCCGTATGCCGGATAAAAGACGTTTCGACAGTGCTTTCTTCCTGTACAGAAGGTGGACCCATCAACGGGCTTACTTGGGAGAAGAATTGCGGGCGCTACCACACTGTCCGCCTGCAGCTGGCGGACAGCATCTGGTAATGTATTAACATTGCCAGTGTTAACATTACGCTAAAATGGAAGACGTGTTGGCACGTTGAATAATACTTGCGGAATGCTCCAAAAGCGCAAGCCTATAAACTCAACCAACTTCAGGAAGTAATCCATTCTGTGCACCCCTTCGCTGTGTGGCCGAATCAGGATTGTATTATTAATAGGCGATTCCAGATGGTGCTCTAACGTAAAATTTTATGACATACTATTACCAAGGATGTTGGAAAATGTGCACACAAATGAGCCCAATATGCGCAAAAACATTTGCTGGTGCGAAAGCGGGTAGCAAGCTCTTTTCAAGGACGTTCGAATAACTCCCAATCATTGGGTCCGCAATCGATCCTTTTATGCACACGGGAACAACGAACGGTTTCTGCAATAATTGAGAAGAAACCTTTTACAAAGTGCACCTCTGTGAGGAAGTGGGCACAAGATTTGCCATCATATTACCGGGAAGGTCGAGGTTACCTCCCCTGAGGATTATCCAATAGAAGTTTGGCCGCGAATTCTCACCGCGCGCAATGCTTTAAAAGACAAGCACGACGATTGTGCGGTAAACCCACATTCAGGTTCACATAATACTCTCCTCAATACTCTTCTACCCAGCACCGTAGAAACCAAGACCATTATACCTCCTTTCAGCTAACTTACGAGTCTGTTCCTGACCGCTACCTCTTACAATCTGAGTTTACAATCCTTTAGCTACCTCGCGTGTTGGGCAATGCCCTTGTTCAACAATCAAAAGCCCGACTAGATGGGTTTTGAAATTTAAAAATGCTTGGCTTTGAATACCTACCTATGACATTTTGATGACAATGCGACTTTTTTTGTAGGAGGCAGACAAATTTTGTCGTCCACCGAAACAACTTAGACCCTTCTGGCCCTGACAGAACGTGGCGACCTGAACTGTCCTTGAAAGGCCGTATTAGTTGAACTTTCCATGGCGGGAATATGAAATATTTTTGCTTTAACGTGACTCAGTATCCCGGGTTACGTCATTTGTCCTGGATTTAATGCCCGTCATTTTTAAATGGAGAACAGACTGGCCAGTGACATACTGGCCTCAGCTCTGCGGGATATGGATGAGATTATTCGTGGTACGTCACTCCATATTGTTAAAAGTGAACGTTAGCAGCTAGCGAAAATACAAGTCCTGACGCTAATGTTATAAGAACATATGCAGCACATATGAACGGGGTTCACAACGGTAAAACAAACTTAGGACTGGAGGACTCATTCTATAATGACCTTCGTGGCAACAGAAAACTGTCCTCCAGTGACGTGAACGCAAAAATCAAACCAATAATAAGAACGTCAAATTCCGAGGCTCAAATTCAGGGGTTGTTATATGCACTGGATTCATCAGTAGAAAACCTCGGGGCTGCCGAAGGAAAAAATCTCATCCTTCCCCCGAACACACGGAACTTCTTACGCCGTTTCATACAGGACGGTAGTGAGCATTCATCTACGCGCGACGCATCTTGTAATACAACAGTAAGTATGCAATAAATGCAACAGCTTTTTACACTGTGTAATAATGAAACTTTGAAAGAGTTTCTTGTTTAGTTTATTTCGCAAATGACTCTTTAAGACCTGTTGTCATTATTCAATGCAACTTTGTAGTGTTTAACAATATTTGAAGATTGACGGAACAGTTTAGTCTTCCACTAATTTATCTAGCATATGAGCAGACTGCATGGAGATACTATGTGACTGTTTATGTTCAACTTCATTTGATTGAGATCAGGACCCCTGTTGTTCGCATTTGAATAGTTATCCACACTAATAGGGAAATATATCCAGTAGGATCAACAGTTACACCCGAGGACGAGGTGACGACTTGGTGTTGCGCTAGAAAACTGGCAGTCTGGGTGGATCCATTGGTTGTTGTTCACGTGGCTACTGATCTGTCTACCGGAATTAGTAACTGATTTGCAAACGATTCGTCACAATACAGAGAGGCGTCATCAGTTCGCAGTTAGATGGGATATGACAACATCTCTGGCACATTAGTTGCAATGCATATGGAGAAGCAAAATCAATAGAAGATTTGTTGTAACTTTTTCTTGGTCACTTTATGAAGAGTCATTGAATGTCAGCTATGCCTAACTAGGGGACTCATATATCATCAGGGATGGCCTCTGAGACGGATAAAGCCGAAAATAAATAAGGTTACTTCGAATCTAAGTGTATCCGAGAGTGTACGCATTCTTCTGTACGTGTTTTCCAGTGTAGCAACAAGTGTGATATTCTAATGTTTCTGTGTGGCCAGTTGGTATACCTTCGGAAGATATTTTCTTCACAAGATTATAAAGCAAGCTTAGATACTCAAGCCCACAGCCGGCCTGGGCCCTCTAAACACTGAACAAGGTCGCGAACTAGTGCCAATAAAATGGACTTATCTTTCGTTGCTGTCAGGATGGTTTAGCGACGGGTTATTCATTTTTTAACCTATCCACTTACATTTAGAGGTATTGTACGTTTCTATCACCGATGTCGAAATGTAAAGTTACAACACTGCTAGCTACCTGCATACGCTGGAATTTCGTTTAGAATCCTATTTTGGAGTTTGCTTATTTTGCAGTGAAGCACCTGATAGGGCTCTCTTCCAGCCCAATAGATTATTTTCAGGGTTCACCAATTTTCAAACGCATAGATTTATCGTTGAGCGGCGGAAAGTGATAATCAATAGCCTTAAACATTCGAATGTCCAGCAGATCAAATGGCACTACATTACTTTCATTCTCAATTGTTACGCCGCTTCACACTATAAGGAGCTGAGAGCATACCACACAAAATCCACTGGTACGCTACTTGTCTGACTTTTAGGAGTGTTTTGAAATGCGTCATCAAAATCAGCTGATCTGGTGTCATTAAAATGACATATCTATTACTTTTGTCTGTCGCTTCCTGATTGTATTGGTTTTAGGTGTTTTGGTTGCACAAAATGCCAAAATGTGCTGCGTCGTAAGAAGTTCGCCTTATTTGTACACCTGTCGCAACCTTGTACGCAAACTCCATGTCTCTGCAAGTTGAGCTATTGACATGAAAGCCAAGAATTGGATCCTAAAAAGCTATTTTGCACAAAAAGTCTTGGGTTTTAGGTAACTACGAATCCCCCTATTTACTCCTAATGTCTTATCTAATTTATTTTGCACCTGAAGCTTTAGAGGCTCTATCTTTACCATAAAGAAGAACAAATACATTCTTCTTGCATAGCAGCATTCAATATCTGAAGTGAATTAGCTTGCTAAACAGACTTTTCTTGCTTGTGCCCAATCTTTCCGAAAACCAACTATATCTTGTATTAGTATGATGCGTTCAGAATCTGACCATCAAGAGAAATCGTTGAACGGTGCAGATGAACCCCAATTAGTTACAATTTGTTCAGCAATATAGAAGGCTTATTTTTTGTTCTTTGAGGCAAACGTACAAACCTTCACACGTCCAGACTGCATTCGATTATCTCGACTAGCTCATGCTTTTACACGCAAAGCTCCAAAAGTTAGCACTGTTCGCGTGCACATACATGCGGGCGCATGCAGATGTCCAGAAAGAATGAATGATTTCTAAATGTTTGCGTAGTTTTGTTACTGAAGTATCTCCTAACTACCTTATGGCGTTTAAATTTTTCCCAAAGAGTACTTCGTCAACATGATTTAAGCAGAAGGACATTTCTCATTTGTGGGAAAAGTAGAATGTAAAACCTCTACAGTAAAGGCAAAAAGACGTCATACAGTTCTTTGGCGTGTTTTTCGCTAACAAATTGCAAATCCATGCTTGAACACGCCTCGACGAATTTGAAGTTTAACAGTCAAGGATGAGAAATGTTGCACTATCTCGATAGTTGCATTAACCCTGAATGTAATGTGGCAGACAAAGTTAGGGAACGAACATTGAGGGTCAGGAATGCAATTGCTAGTTAGTTACACCTGTATACTAAAAAAGAGTTTTGGGGAGTCTTGAAAAGTCAGCGTACTGGGCTAAACGGCAGTTGCTACTGTTCGATTGCCAATATACTTGATCGTTTTTGGTGAGGAGATGAGACGCCTCCAAATCCTTGCTTAAATGCATCTCAGAACTATAACTGGGCTCTGTGGAAACCGTAAAATACCCAATGAGGCAATCAAGGATTGAGACGTTGGTAAGCAAGTGGCTTCACTATAAGAAGGCGTTTAAAACTGCAAGCTAAGCAAGATAGGTTATGTGTTATGCATCTCGGGTTGCTGTCCACCAAAATGAGCGCTGTTCTATCTCCAAAACTGAGTGATGGAAACCTGAAGGTAGCAAAAGTCTAAAACGGCAGAAGAAACGAATTGGATTGCAAAACTTTAGATGCCGTTATTGCTGATTGTCTTTCGGAATGATATCTACGTGGCTTTCCCTCGCCAGTTGGCTGGGTACACCCAACGAAATGGCGGCTAAACGGTCTTACTGGCATGTTTGCTGTTGGCCTCTATCTTGAGTTTGTTTTTTGAGTTGTAGATATACTCCTAGTTTAAGTTTCTTCTGTGGTCCTAATTTTTTTCCTTTACAATACAAAGCCTCGTTCGAAAAAACTGACATGGTTTTGCAACAGCAAAGCACAATTTTTTCTTCTACTTTTGCTATTGATGGTAATAACTATGCTGTACTCCTGGAATATTTCGCAATCCTATGGTTCTACATGATAACGTTTGTGGTGTAAGCTTTATCTTAAGTTTTGTTAAGAGTAACAAACTGGATTCTCGTTGACAAGATTATTTTACTAAAATAAACTATTACAGATAGCGGAAGAATGTGTGCACATTATTTTAATACTTAAGTTTACTTCATGACGACTAGCAGCTTCCTTAATAGCCACAGCCTTTCAGTCTCTTGGATAAAAATCTACCGTGCATCTAGCAGGTAAACAAACTGTCATAGCGGGTAATTCAATGGTTTTGGGTAATACATTGTTTTAAATCTGGCGTGCTTGCCCAGAGACCAAACAGTGCTTGCCAATTTGTTTTTCGTGCGTAGGCTATGAGTCGCTTACTTTAGGCATGAGATTTTTACACAAAGAAACTAACTTTACTAATTAACCTGACCCCTGTATTAACAAACTTGCAATTAGTTGATAATATGTTGACCAGACATTGACGACTGTCATGCGTTTGAAACTGCAGTTTCTTCCAAAACACGTACACGAACTTAGACCACGTTGTGGTACAAGCTCCTTGCAGCCCTTCTTTTTAAAGGTTCGAAAAATGCTTAGCAACTTAGCATCTGCCGTTCTTATGGAAAATCAAGCACATTGATGCACTTGGGTCTATGATGGTTTGAAAGCGTCCAACAGACCGGACACAGCCTGTCCATTGGATCATTAGACTAGTTCTTTCAGTGTTTCGCAACGGTGCAATATAACCCAGTTAAATGCTTGTCCCAATAATACCGAACACAAAGGAGGATTTTCGCTGCAAGAAATACGACGACCTGTTACGGTCATGTCGTTAGTCGTAATGCGTGGCAAGCTAGAAGCTTGTTACATTTTTATGGTCCAAGTATCATCGTACAGAAGTCAGCTACAGCAAGATAGATAAAATCAGAGCATTTGTAATCTTTCAACAGCGATTCCAATATCAAAGTGAAGTTGTTACTTTGACCACAAACGTTTGATGCACCTAGGAAAAACTATTTCATGGCAAAACTGTTTACGGAGCTCCATATTTTTCTTGGGAAAGAATAATAACCACATGGTGAGATTTGAAGAGCCGAATAGCATTGAAAACTCACATATTACGACCGACGAAAAAAGTCCATGAAATGGTATAAGCTTTCGCCACTGGTGACAGACGTTACATCTCATCTAATAGACATTTAAAGAATCCAACAGCTGATAGAGCTGATGGAGATACGTTTTAAAAGTTAATGGTCCATCTTACAAAAGAGCCATCAGTAGGCAAAATACTTTGGAGGCGACTCTGATTTGCCTTTTGCTTCAACAATGCTAATAATGTCACCGGCTTGTGTCAAATGAAATGTTGGCGGAGTATTCCTATCCGGGGCACAAAAATGTACTTTTGATAATCAATGTCTAGCACATTGCCACAGGTGCCATCCTGCAAAGTATCTACAAAACCTAAATACAAGAAAGCCAAGAATATCAAACAGGGTCCCTTATGGGTTACCAACCACATTATCACCCTCTTTTAATATTAATGCACATCCAAACAACAAGCAATCATTATCTGTCGAATGTAGCTTTTGATTAAACAAATCATTGTTTTCTCTCTCGTCGTTATGAATAAGAGCTTCTTTGAAGTCTACGTTTCATCAGTCTGCCTATGTATATGCGTGTATGTATTCTCCAAATCTCAGCTCCATTTTAAATGTAGTCACATAGATACTTGCCTCTACTTGTAATCTATTTCCGACAAAACAGCTAGTGACGTAAAAGAACCGTTCAAATTGTTTGTGACCTTAGGAGTATGAATTCTTCTCACAGATTTCTCTGAATCGTACTAGGTCATTGCGTTTATTGGTTTGGAATTTTGTCATCTTTAACATCGTGGATAGCCTGGCATGCGTGTTCAAAATGGATGCCTCTCTGCCACAAATCCATGATAAGTTTATAGTTGTACGTGCGCTTGGATACTGCAATGGTACCCACACCTGGACATGAAGACTACAAGGGTCCTAAAATAAAGCCTTTGGCTGAAAAGTCTGACCGCAACGCTTTGGTGTTTGGCTGGAAAGGCAGAAACATTGCCATTTTGCGGAATAGGTCGCCACATATGTTCGAGCCTCCAGCCCTAAGGATCAAGAGAATGTGTTCGTTACACCCCTAACCATTGACCGACATGGTATGGGAGACTCTGCGAGTAACGTGCGATCACCCTTCAGTATAGCTCAATAGGTCGCCGAGGTACATAAACCGTCACACCACGGTAAGGTCTAGTATCTTCGTGAAGGGCTTGAAGTTTATCATGGGAAACTGTCCGTTAAAGATTTGCCTTACTGAAATACAGATTTTGAGATACGTTTTTCACATTTAAAGTTCAAAGTTCGACTCTATGACTGAACCAATATAACTCTTGGTTAAGGTAAGATGGGTAGACCATCAAAAAGATTTGCTAAATCTGCCTATCTGGGTACCCGTGGAGCTTGTGTTGGATAAACGCTAAGGAAATGGGTTGAGGCATCATACAGACTATTTCACCTCATCTTGGTTATATACGAAAGCAGCGGCGTTATCGGCACTGATGATTTACTGCTATAAAATCACAAAGCTTCTCTTAGTGTATCCAAAGCAGTCAAGTAAAGCACAATGAAGAAGATGAGAAAGAAAATGACTCTAATCTACCGCAAATCCCCTGAGATGCATAAAACACTTGAGTAGACAATCGAGCAGAAAATGACCGCCAACATGTCATTAAAAACGGCTATGCGATAAAGTTTACTAAAAACAAAGCAACTGCAGGGCGGGTAGACCACGCCAACAACGATCTAATTTCCATTCCCAAACAAAACCTTCTAACAAGTGGCATACCGTCCATTTGGCAAATGAACTGTTTCAAAGAAGGTGAGGAGGACAACAATTGTCTCAGTAGACCATGATGTGGTAGACACAAGACATGGAACGAAAGTCGGCAGCACTAAGTATTTTCAGCGACTAAAGGGAACCAACATCCGCTTTCTAATTGCATCTTTACGGGATTGTTGAACCCATTCAGTATCAGAAAAACCTATGGAACGTCCGCAGTCAAAAACTTAGAGATATCTCAGGTGGTTCACCAGCATGGGCGGCGTCTTACGACCGCGTAACACTGTTCGTGATGCCGTATAGTTAGCAGCATTTTGAGACTCATAGATATTCTCATCTGTTGCGATTGGTTATGCAAACTTGCAAAATTATTGCCATACAATCAGATTTGTATACTGGCCCTTCCATATCTTTACAGTCAATACAATTGGTAAGGTGTGCAAACCTCTCCACGACCTCTAACGTCTCCTCGAATTACGGGCAACATAATCATCTACCGTAAATTTTGAGGCTTTACAATGCTCTCCTCGGGTGCAAGGTAAATGGTAGGATATGGTAGTTGGTATACTCAGCGGGACTTTTGCTCTATATTTCCCTTTGAAAATTAGGATGGTAGCACCTGCTAACTACAAACTACTACATATTATCTGAACGCTTTATTATTTCATTTCTTAAGAAGTTGAACGAATCGGAGCGATATTCCTGTCGGACACCGAATCCTGCAAGCGAACTTTTGGAAGAGGCACCTTGCATTTGCACAGATGGAAATATATACTTACTGGCTTCTGGAGTGTCTCTTTTTGAGCTAACATGGTTGAAATAACTGAAATAAAACCGAATATAATTAATTTTAATCTAAGGAAGGCAGAGACACTGAGCCATCCGTGCACAAAGAGATGTTCTGAAACTCAAGGCTTGTGGAAATTGGATCCATGTGGTGCTAATAGGCCTCTATGAGAAGTAAAAAGTAACAGACGCCAGGGAACCTAATATTGTAGGGATTTTTTCTTCTACGTATGCACCTGTACCGTCGGCGTAGGACGGTGCAGTGCATCCAGTAATGGTATATCTGTGTGGAACTCTGCCGCCACGCACAAAGTGACGAAGAAAACAGTTAACATCGACTATCTATGTTTACTCGGCTGGTTGTATTTGTGGTGTTAATACGACGCTCCCAAGATGTAGTGACGCTGGATATCTGAAAAATATTTCAGTAGGTGCTCGACTGATAGTCTGACACAGCCACATCGATTGCTTTGTCTCCTGATATCTTACGCATACCGTTTATCCTTCTGAACTAATCAGCAGTGGATAAAAAATTTACTGCACACGAGCAGACCCATCAGTTGCCAAAAGCTTTGGGAAACTAATTCATTTTTTTGCCAGGCTGGGAGGCTTAGAATGCACTCAAGCGTTTGTCCACGACTTTACCTACATGGCTAAATCACTGGACATGTGGAGCCGTTTCATCAGCTAATCATTTTTATTTATCAAATCTGTTCTAGTTGTGTCTTTGATATTTTGCTGCCGCTTATAACCTGCACTTTTCTTTGTTGTGGACAGTAGCAATAAGAAACACCGTTCTAACCCAGCTGGTACAGGGACAGTTTCCCAAGTCCTTGCGAAAAAAATGGATTTTTGTGCCGTTTCATAAAGTGTTTGTCTCTTTATCGTAAAACGGCTCTATTCAAGCCATCTGAGAGCCACAAGGTACGAAGCCTGTTTTCAACACCTGTGTGAACAGTGCGACACATGGGGGCAGCTCATAACGTTGCCTGACAGTGGTAGATGAGGACGGTTTGGATGTGCAGTTTTGTTATGCCCATAATTTATTATTTTCACGAAACGATATTCATTAAAAGCTGAGTTGATGAACTTGTCTTGATCGTTCAATAAGAAAAGAAAGCAAAGTGAATTGCCTGCAGATAGTTTCTTTTAAAGAGGTAACCAATATCATTAAATATTGTTTAAAGACCGGTTTGGACAGAAAGCTTGACAAAAGATGTACCCGTAAGCCTGTGTTAGTACTCGGTGTTACGTGAAATCAAACCAGTCTGATAATCCTCATGACTACGTTACATTTGTTTCTTGGTGCATAAACTACTGTCAATATCCGCTATCAAAATGATAATAGACCCTCGTCATCCACTGACTCATCGTCTCAAGTTATAAACTAGTCACCCTGGTCCACAAATGGATGTGAAAAACTGGCGTATCGAAAAGATGGACGTATATAATATTTAAGATATTCAAAGAACATTCTAAAAATATATGGAACAGTAAAAATAGACCCGTAAAAACTCTGGATACATATTTTGGGTGTATCTTCCCGGGTATGTATTATAGAGAGTATGATTAAAAATTCGAGAATTCAACAAGAAAAATAGCGAAGGTAAGAAAATAACCCCTCGACTCAATCAGAAGAACAACAACAGCTTAGGCAGCAGTATCCGTCCCAACACTTCCACTGTTCGCCTTTACTAGCAGCTACCAGTAAGAGTTAAAACAATCACCTTGTAGAGTCTGGATATTTAGTGCTGTGTAATCAGCACAACAATCCTGTCTGTATAATTACCTTGCGACAACCAGTATCTAGATGATCACTTACTACTAGAAGGATCATAAGTTCCCCACAACCTTTATTCCAGCTTATTATCTGAGAGAATTTTGAAGAGGTAGTAAACAAAATTAATGCAAGATAGCCACGAGCTTTTAAGAATTTACCACGACCACCACAAGGCCACATTAGTTTGCAAATGAGTGTGTTTCGCTACTTTACAAAAGAGCTATTTGGTATCAGTCGAGGCCAGTCTCCCTACCTGCCCTACAGCCATAAAGTTTCCTGTATAAAACACGCAAATCTGTACCCACGTGGATGGTTTACATGCTTGCCATGAGGTGACCACATCACCAGCGGTTTGTTATTCGACCAGCTTGGTGTAGACTTAGTGCGACCCCGTCACATCAGTTGGCTTATGTCCCCAAATTTTTGGCTTCAATGTACACAAATGCAAGTTTTGTATGAACATGAATTTATCAGGTTATTTTCAGGTTACCATATCACTTTGCATCAATCTACTCGAACTTTTTCGTCTGGACTACCAAAGAGAAACTATGTTTTAAACACAACCTATTCACTTGCTTCATCAAGCATGAAATCCAATTGGCTGATCCTGTAAGTTTATTTCGGTACTTGTGCGCAGGACAGTCTGATGGGCACACAACGGGTAGAAAATGATAAACTCGTTAATCTAACAGTAGAGTTTGAAACACCCCTACCTTGAAGGATCATTTTTCTGGTACAGGTGAACAAAAGGACTGGAACAATAAGTGCTTCGCCACTGAACTAGCTCTTTGTTTTTCGTCCGACCTAATCACATAACGTGCCTAGGCCACAGAAGGCCATCGACTATAACTCCATGCATCATAATTCTCCTTTTATATAGTATCAGAAGTAACCCAATCCAGTAGGAACAGCTACACAATACACTTATCAACTATAAACTTCTATTCTTGCATCCATAAGTTCTGACTCGCCTACTTGGCTCTGTGTTTTACCTGCTGCCAAGTCAATTAAGGAAACGTAATGGTGTTTCCGTTTCAAACCTCGAATTATTCATAAGCCGCACCTATTCCCAAAGTTCACATTGATGGATTTGTTTTATACTCGCGGTACCTCTCCTCTTTTTAAACGCCCTCCTCAACGAGTTTACACCTACACCCTGAAATTTTGGTGCCCTATCCAAAGACGTTGATTGGAAGGTTGAGCGTATGCTGGTTTCCTCTAGAAATGCCGATGACAACAAAGAACTGTTCCACTTACTACTAGAAGGATCATAAGTTCCCCACAACCTTTATTCCAGCTTATTATCTGAGAGAATTTTGAAGAGGTAGTAAACAAAATTAATGCAAGATAGCCACGAGCTTTCAAGAATTTACCACGACCACCACAGGACCACATTAGTTTGCAAATGAGTGTGTTTCGCTACTTTGATGGCTGTGCCATCCACCGCTACGCACCACTACGCTCCCCAATAACACACTGATGATGTCAACTCGATTGGTGATGAAACGTTTGCAAATAACTGTTCTACAAAAAAACCCACAAGGATTCGCATGCTAGTTATCAAATGAACCAAAGCGTCCTCCAATCCGACGACAAAGCCCATGTGTGCACTAATCGCGTGCTAATTTATAATGGTCTTATGGCACCACCGTTTGACTGCGTGAGCTTACCACAAGCCAAACTCTTCAGGGACAGTGATCGATGGATTCAAAAGACCTAGTAGAATCTCACACTCAATCACTACGCAACTTCATATTTCAGGAGTTTTTCTGCGTACGAACCAAAAATTCGGTTAACAGCATCCTCGAGGGATAATCTGAACGTTTCAAGTCGAACAATGGTACAATTGAGGAAAAACCGATGGCTCATGTGAAATTTCTTCTACCATATCTATCCAAATCTCTCTAGAACATGTAGTCCATCGTCACATGAATACAAATGGGAAATGAGCCTCGGGCAATTTCCCGACAATCCGTGTGTGTTATTTACAACGGAATAACGATTTCGTCGAAATCAAAGTATCGTTTCTTGTGCGGATTTGTGTAGAAATTGCCTGACCAGTTATCGCGAATTTGAAGAAAATGCAGAATGGAGGACTATAATATGATACGTTCTTGAAACCGCTGCCACATCCCCAACTCTACTTGCCGGTTTTTTTTATAAAATTAAGATTGAAATGTTGTACATCTCTAACTTTGTTCTACTTAGCACACACAAAACTAAATTCCTGGCTTATCAGTGAGCTTTCCGGTAGGAGTCACAGCTAGATATGATATCTTGTGAGGTCCCCGGGGATAAGAATGGACAGCCGACCATCAGTTAATGGTTACTATAAACCAGAGATTTTAGCTTTATCATCCATTGACACCAAATTATTTTTCAGTTGTGTTCACCGCAGCATAGGGGCGAATTGATAGCCAACTAAGAAATAATAATGTTGTTGGAAATTTCGGAGAATTCTCCCACCTGCTGTGCCCCAAAGGGCAAAAACCGGCAATCGACTGTCCAAAGATTTTACCCAATTTGTTGAGATGGATGCTTCGCCTTCCCCAAATGTGTTGCTATTCTGGCTGTAGTGACGCAGGCAAGGAAAATGTCAGCACGCCTTATCACAAAGTATGTTAAAACATTATTGGAACTATTTTCTGGGTGTCGAACGCATCCTTCCTCTGTCCCAGTTTCCGACAGAACACTGTATGATAATTTTAGCCTGCGTGTTACTAAGTAAAAACTGTTGTAGAAAGTTGGCCAGAAGTTTGTGAGTTTCGTACGTCTGTCAATTCCGTCAACCACGAGTTTTTTTCGGTCTGTACATAAGTAGCCAGGGCGCCGTAGGTCAAGTTTCTAGCTAGTCAAGTCAATTTCGCTTGTTGGGAAGTAAAATAAGCAGAGTGGTGTCATTAAAGCTCATTTTAGTCCACAGACATATCACAGGTAAAACGAAATATTGGGGTACCACTGATCAGTTTCCGGCAAAGTCGACCCGAATAATGGTTGACGGGCACTACTCAGTGTGGTTCAGCCCAGTCAGGTAAGTAACCTATGGACAATAGCATTTACATGGTACCAAATGTTAGTGATGTTTAGGTCATCAACCTAACAAGATTTTTTATCCCCCTTCCTCTCGGGCCAATTTTAACCCCAAGCCTTGAAATGGCTGTTTTGGTAAATATGTGTTAAGCATACGGGTATTAAGGTTGTTTTTCTGCAGCTGTTCCCGTTAGAAATGTCCCGTACGACCAACACAAGGTGGTCTATTCTGTGAAAAGCTACTTATATGGGAACGTTATGCTGCCAAAATGCGTTCCAAGGTCCCGGTCAAACGTGGTTTTTTTGATAAGTGGTAATACCAACGAGAAGAGTTCTGTGTGAGTGACTTTCATCTCAACCGGATTTGCCGGCTAAAACTGAGCATAATCAGGTATGTGGAACCAGTATTCAAGGAGCCGAGTTTTATACCGTGTGCAAGCCACTGGTTTTGATATTCATCTCAGAGACTAAGTTCAGTGGGTAGACGTGCAGGAGCCTACTACGGGACATCGGTTGGCCTGAATTTAATGGCTAAACAATGAACACTGGGGTCATTTACCTATTAAGCAGTAAGTTATCTTCACTCCAGAAGTTATAACTGTTTGTATATATATGTATCAGCTCCTCAGGGCCCAGCGAGTCACTAGGGTGTCGTCACTAGAAATACAAACAGTAAACTTGCAAACTCAGCAGAACTTCTGGAGTGCTGTAAGGCAGACTGTCTAAATCCTACCTAGGCCTCCGTGACACACGGGTGTGCACAACAAAAGCAATAGAACTGACCTGGTGACACACGGTTTCGGTCAGCGGACATGTCGGTCTAATCTAGGCAGTGCTACAGGCAAAGGACCAGTGGCTCGACTGGAACACTGAAAAGGAGTCCACCACCGGGCCAAGTCAAGGAGCATAAATCCCACGAACTTGAAGCGAGAAGAGATCAGGGCTAGTGCGCACACAAGCGTGGATTAATGGAAGGTAGTCACGAGGCTAAGGACTGCAAAGTTCAAAATAATGCCTGTCACTTCCTACACAGGCCGGTGAACCATCTACCACCCCCAGGCAGCTATTCATTAGTGCAGGTCAGTTCAAGTTAGCACCGCACTGCACCGCTTCACAACACAAAAATGAAGCTGATGATTCCACCTCGATAGGTAGGAAAATGTTTGCAGGCAAATTGCTCAGCTCACCTAAAAATCAGCGGCCAGTCTTGTTTACCCATTGTACTCAACTTGACTGCAAACGTCATAAACAGGGAGCTCAGATGATCTGAAAGGTTATCTTACTCAAGTTCTAGAGATTAACACATATTTCGTCGGAGAATCTTTTCTCCCATCGTATGGTGTATGTAAAGAAAAAGGATGGAAGATCCATAGATATTCTGCAGGCCAAACCAGGCAGTCGGTCAGTGGGGCCCATGTATCAAAGCTAGTGCCTGCTGAGTTTTGCGTTTGTTCAAGGAACTGGACTGATTCCATAAGAACTAACTGCTTATGCCAACCCTTCAATGTGCGGTTATATCCTTCCCGCTCTCCCAGTTTACCGTGCGTGAAATTTTGCCAAACATAAAGCCCGCCCCGTTGGTACGTGGTCTGTAGATGATAAGCTGGAGTGAAATGAACGCCCCTGTTAGATAGTAGGAAGCAATGATTCAGTGACTTTCTCTGTATTCAAGTAGATCAGTATCAGAAATATGCAGCAGTGGAAAGGTCCATCTGATGGGTAAAGGGAAGCACGTCTGCTCCTTTGAAAAATTAAGACATCCTAACGGCGACTACCCATTGGACGCTGCTTGTTAAGTTTACTAAGGCGACACGAAATCCTCTGCCAAAGCCTCTGACTGCTAGCTATCGGTGAATTTTCACCGTAGATCTTGAGAGATTTGGTTTCTTCATTTTTGTGAAAACAAACTGGGTGAATACGCCCTTCCAGCACCAAAATGACGGATACTTCTAGCATTGAGCAAATAATTAAGCAGTTGCACAATTTCTACAAAAAGGACTTCTTTGAATTGTAATCACTCTTCTAGACAGTTCAAACAGCTGTTATCCACAACCTACGTTGTGATCTATTTGGAAGATGGGTTGGCTTCTCAGTCTCCANGTAGTGTTTCGTCTTCGGACGCCGGAAGACATATCGAGATGCCGGTGGGGATGCACACCTTTCGAAATTTCCCGGCCCTGACCTTAATTCTGAAGTCTTTCCTGAGGGAGGTATATTTTTATAAATACTACTTGCATTGGGGTTTTTAAGTTGAGCTAGGGAGATAATAACTGAAACAGAATGAAAAAGAGAGACAGTATGGAGGCCCCTAGTGTGCAAAGCTACTAAATCTTGCGGTCAGCCCAAAAATGCCCTCTTTACAGAAGAATTTCATACTTCTGTTGACCTAAGTCAGTATTGCGATTGGCTGGTTAGAACAAGATTCTTTACACACTGTGCTCTTCTCCCTCCGGAGCCACAAATTTCACCACTTACTTGTATTGATTCTGCCTAATCTCTTTCCTACAAGGAAGTGTCTTTACCTGTGTCAAGGTCTGTCTTGTCTGATGACTTGGAATTTAGCATTTTAATCCAACGTTCTAACAACTTCCATCAACTCATATAATTTACAATATGCCTAATGGACAATAAGTCCTGAGCAACATAATTAAATGAAAAGTATTCATGTGGATAACTGGCGCATATGGAAGTATACGCACATCTGTAAACTATTGGAAATATACTGGTCAGCAGGTATTTCTATTTATTGCTGGAAACCTCATACAGTTTGCATGCTCGAATAGAGTCCTCTACTGGATATCCAGGATAGAAACTGATCAAAGCCTCCCACTGATCAGGCTAGAGTAATTTCCCCTATCACTGGTGTTATAATGATTATTAGGTGGTAGGTTTATCAATTCACTGACTAGAGTCCAGTATTTTAGCATCAACTTTGGCTCCAGGAAAACAGAAATGTGCCATATTAATTGCGGGCGGCATACTGAGTAGCGTGGGGTTGATTACGATCTCCAGCGTCAAAGAACCAGGCGAAGATTACATTTTCCTTAAAAAAAACATGCAATCCAAACGACTACAATGCTAAAAGACTAGATAATCGGGCTCACCGAATTGTCAGGTAACAAGTTAACATTGGAGTTCAAACTTTATTCAGCCCAAAGGAAAGTACGATTCGTACGAACCTTCCATCTGTGAAGTAATTACTCTAGAAGCCCGTCAACATGTGACCAGATGACGTACATTCTGCGATTCAGGGATCAGTAATATTGTATCCTTGCTCGAATCAGTCATATTGCTGATCTGCCACTCGTGTCCGAGCGCTTTATTTGAGAACCTTCAGGCTGGAGACCACAGATTCGCACCTTCCTAAAAATTGAAAATTTGGGGGTGTGCACTGTCGATGATTTCAAAAAATAATGAAACATCTTTACAATTCCTCTAGGTTTTGCAACGTAGATTTACTTCAGTTGCAGGATGAAGCCCTTATTAAAACTCCTTTGATTGTTGGACTGACTAGTCCCTTTACCTATGCGTTTATTTATGCCACAATCCTGCGTATGTAGACTCCTAAGTCCAATCATGATAGATTATACGGAGCCCCATAACGTCACGCTTGCAACATAGCTGTCAGCGGGTGCAGTCCCAGTGCCACCAGAAGCGAATGGCTTCAGTGATAATGGGCGGCAAATGCCACGTGACTGAAGATACAGCAAGATCTAGTGTCATAGAGGGGTTGGCGAAACTATCATACAGAACTTTCACAAACCATACATCCCGTTTGGTTGGTGATTAGTTTTGAGAAACTGACTGTTTCAAAGATATTCCTCTTGCAAATAAGGAAGTTTTTCCTGTTATATATATATATTACTCTGCTTTGTTATGTATATATATATATATACTCTGCTTCGTATATTGAACCACACCATCGGAGATAAAGGATTTTTCGTTATTGACACACTACTTGGACCAGACTCCCAGTTGTGTTCTTTGTCACCCGCAAAGAGGGGAACGAGCCGCGGTAATTAAAGATAATCTGTTGACTGCATGCTTAAATGACCGGCAAAGGCACACTGATTGCATCGGAAAATGGTACAGTCCTCCTAATTGCACCTTTGAAACAGTGAGTGAAGGTTCTGGCCAAGTCGCCCCATCATAGATGACCTTTAGGCTACAGAATTCGATTTTCATTCCTATTTCAGGCCAAAGTCTAGTTGCAATTAGTATAGAATTCACTGCAAAACCTCCCATAGCAACATGGGCATTATAGCGTATGACCTCATCCGGACACTTTCAACCTGATTAACCCGGGTACTGGTGACTAAGTTCGGTGGACTGTTGCTTCTAGTGCTTGACATTTTGTGAATAGGGAAGCTTATTTTTATTCCTGGGTTTTAGCTAGTGGGAAACACGGCTATGATGAAAGTGTTTCTGCTACAGGTTCTTTTTGTCGATAGCGTCTTCCTATAGCAGGTGCTACTGTGATGACAGTCTGGTTGGAGCAATATGTGAAGATAATGGTTTAGGTGCTATCTGAGAATAACAGTTGTCTAGGTTTAAGCTAAAAACATTGTGAAAGCAAGACGTCCACGACAAACGCGAAGCCGTCACCATCCAAACAAACAGTATAATGGCTGTCGAGCTGCCAGAGGGTGACGCTGGACGAGGAACGTAATTCATACAGACTTCAACTTTTTGCAGACTTTGAGGGTATTCGCACTATGACATCATGATATAATATATATATAGTATAATATATGTATATATAATACAATAATATAATGATAATACAAGTGTATCACATTATAATATTATATAAAAAGAAGAGAAAATACTAGAATTTTTACGTCCTAATTTTTGCTCAGTAAACATGCTTCGGTATCTTAAGACCGACCTTTGCTTAAATTGGCTGTGAATAGGGCCTCTAAATTCAGTCCGGATAGAAACGATGTAGAATTCATTTGCAGCAAACAACGGGTGCGGTATAGCCCGATTCACCATCTGGAATAAGTCTAGTTCCTTATGGGTGCCACATTCGATCCCACGGTTGACTGTAACTGGGACATCCAGAAAGAAGATCAGCTGGCTACGGCGCATCGCACTTGTTACCTGTTTCATTCAAAAACGCCCGTAAAGTCAATTGAGACGTTACCTTCCATGAATAAATGGTAGAAACATTTCGTTCAAGAACTACTCAGTAGTCGCTTGCGCGGCTATAACCTCCATACCGGACAACCTCAGACTCAAGTGAATTGATGAATTCTACTCAGATGACAAAAATGAATGTCAGTCCTGACAGGTTGCTGGTGGTCTTCTGGAGTACTCTTCTTACCACAAGACCAGATCTCCATGTGATGTCAGAGCTACCCACGCTCCTTTTGGGAGTAATTTGACATATGGATGGCTTAGCCCCGAGATATTCCCGGGTGATTGGACCAGACTCCCAGTTGTGTTCTTTGTCACCCGCAAAGAGGGGAACGAGCCGCGGTAATTAAAGATAATCTGTTGACTGCATGCTTAAATGACCGGCAAAGGCACACTGATTGCATCGGAAAATGGTACAGTCCTCCTAATTGCACCTTTGAAACAGTGAGTGAAGGTTCTGGCCAAGTCGCCCCATCATAGATGACCTTTAGGCTACAGAATTCGATTTTCATTCCTATTTCAGGCCAAAGTCTAGTTGCAATTAGTATAGAATTCACTGCAAAACCTCCCATAGCAACATGGGCATTATAGCGTATGACCTCATCCGGACACTTTCAACCTGATTAACCCGGGTACTGGTGACTAAGTTCGGTGGACTGTTGCTTCTAGTGCTTGACATTTTGTGAATAGGGAAGCTTATTTTTATTCCTGGGTTTTAGCTAGTGGGAAACACGGCTATGATGAAAGTGTTTCTGCTACAGGTTCTTTTTGTCGATAGCGTCTTCCTATAGCAGGTGCTACTGTGATGACAGTCTGGTTGGAGCAATATGTGAAGATAATGGTTTAGGTGCTATCTGAGAATAACAGTTGTCTAGGTTTAAGCTAAAAACATTGTGAAAGCAAGACGTCCACGACAAACGCGAAGCCGTCACCATCCAAACAAACAGTATAATGGCTGTCGAGCTGCCAGAGGGTGACGCTGGACGAGGAACGTAATTCATACAGACTTCAACTTTTTGCAGACTTTGAGGGTATTCGCACTATGACATCATGATATAATATATATATATATATAGTATAATATATGTATATATAATACAATAATATAATGATAATACAAGTGTATCACATTATAATATTATATAAAAAGAAGAGAAAATACTAGAATTTTTACGTCCTAATTTTTGCTCAGTAAACATGCTTCGGTATCTTAAGACCGACCTTTGCTTAAATTGGCTGTGAATAGGGCCTCTAAATTCAGTCCGGATAGAAACGATGTAGAATTCATTTGCAGCAAACAACGGGTGCGGTATAGCCCGATTCACCATCTGGAATAAGTCTAGTTCCTTATGGGTGCCACATTCGATCCCACGGTTGACTGTAACTGGGACATCCAGAAAGAAGATCAGCTGGCTACGGCGCATCGCACTTGTTACCTGTTTCATTCAAAAACGCCCGTAAAGTCAATTGAGACGTTACCTTCCATGAATAAATGGTAGAAACATTTCGTTCAAGAACTACTCAGTAGTCGCTTGCGCGGCTATAACCTCCATACCGGACAACCTCAGACTCAAGTGAATTGATGAATTCTACTCAGATGACAAAAATGAATGTCAGTCCTGACAGGTTGCTGGTGGTCTTCTGGAGTACTCTTCTTACCACAAGACCAGATCTCCATGTGATGTCAGAGCTACCCACGCTCCTTTTGGGAGTAATTTGACATATGGATGGCTTAGCCCCGAGATATTCCCGGGTGATCGGTTGTGTTACCAAGATTTCGTTAGCGTGGTAGAAGGTCTTTATCACCTAACGACCAGAAAGTGCTTGAGGAAATACCAAAAAAATCTACCGATAAGGTTAAGCGTACCTTGGGGCTAGTTAGGAGACAGTATTCGGGCTGATTCTGAATTTGCACATAATACGGAGGAATCGACAAGTACCCACAACAGCGTTTAGATTTGTAAATCACGAAAGATCGTGCAGTACTTTGCAGTGGTTGCAGTTACATTGTTGCCCTCACGAGTGGCTCTCTTAGGGTAGAATCTTAAGAATAATTAACAGAATGGCCCTGATTGAGATGAGAGGCTTAAATAGATAGAATGATCGATTCAGTCTGCTTACTAAACATCAGGAAGCTTTCTTTGGCTGGGTAGACTCTCAATAGAAAATATAACCCTCCTGAGGCACTTTTTTTTAGATTTAGTGTCACCTCCTAAATGGATCTGGAACATTTATTAGCTTGTCTGGAATTGGAACAGGTTTAGCTATCTGGTAGCTGTGGAGGGACATCACTGAGTTCACCTACAATTTGGTTAGCTCTACATTCTAGATTGGAAATCAGCCTTGTCCTACTGCAGAAAAGACAAGAACTACCGGTGGCTCGATGGAAAACAATGTTTTCAAATCGCTAGTCCTTTTCAGTATCGGAAGCACACCATCATTGTTCACTTTTCTACAACCACAATTTATTGTGGAAAACAGAATAAGGCGAAGTAGAAATGGGACACCATGTCGCTCCACAAGAAACGTTCTCCGTTGGATAAAACATGATGATTTATTTCTATCTGCTTAGCGAGCTCGAGCCATGTTACTCGCGGATGACGAACAGATGATGTGGACGGCGATCTATGTTTTGTACTATCGCTCAGAGATAATCACACGGTAGGACAGAGCTGTTTGTTGTTCAAACTAATGAATGCTACTTTCATTCACACTTTACTGAACCTTCTTTAGAAATGGAATCTCCTAAAGGCGAATTTGCAGATGAATAGTTAGTTTCGATGCGAAATGAATATCCCACATGTAACATTGTTTTATCAATAGAGGAATGTCAAATTCCCAGACAATTTCAAAGGGTACTGAGAAGATCTCCTGTTTACTTTGCGACAGTTACTTCAAGAGCTGCAACCCAGTGTAAGTATTCTCACTAACTCCCGCCTTATTCTGCCAGTGGATCGAATCACTAGCAAAATTCACTCAGGAACTTTGCAGCTCACCAGCGTTCTCCGTCATTCTTTAGGCTCTTGATTATCCAGAGATTGAAAAATCTTTGTAGTTGATCGTGTTTGCCTCTTTCTGGCGTGTATTCTTTGAATCAATACTACCTGATGACCTCGATGAAGTTCAGTTTTCATTTGAGTGAGTCGGATGGTCTGTACAGACACTCCCCAGAACTCCCCCCTTTTCCATTCACCCTCCCACCAAATTTAACCATGAGCTGACTGTCGGTTGTTGGTTACTTTCCATCGAGATCAGCTAGATATTTTCAAACTATTGACCGCTGAGGTTGACGTAGTTAGGTTGTTCGTCTTCGGTATGTGTAATTCTTATGGAAAATGAACTGAGAAAAGAGCTTGCACAATATGATCGATCTCCATCATCCGTAGATGATCCCGTACCTACCATTCATTCGTGATTCTTCGGGGCCTAGTCATCCAATTTGGGCGTTGATGTCACCCGCCAGGATGATTATGTCCGTCCTTCCTGCTAACTGCAACAATGTTTACAGGACTCGATGAAACCCATCTTTCTCAGAGCCTGAATTACAGTTTCCGAGGGGTATAACGACAAGACTTTGTGCTTGAATTACGGCAGTGAAGCATCGGTGTTGAACACTGACATCATGCTGTCGATGATGATGATGAGCTTAAATAAACCAGAAAACCGTACAACGCAATGATGACTGTTTACAAGAATCCGGTACATCAAAGCACTCTCAATCTTGCCATCCCAGTGCTGCTACCACCGTCTCCTCGTCACTGCTGCTGTGGTTGCTGTTCCTAACCGTACACTAGCACAACTTCTGCTACCTGCAAACGAATGCCACCAACCGCTCCACATCGTTCGTTCCACATGCAACTGTAGCCTCCACCCTCTTCCTGATTATGGTTGGTAGGCTTTTGATAAACTGATCATGGACTAGTGGTAAAATCGTAGCCGCTTTTGCTTTAAAAAAGCTCAGAGACAGCTGTCAGCAGTCATTTATAAAAAGCCGTTGATTGACTCTTTTCGGTGAGGCCTTTAATAACGGGGCTTCGAGAATATGTTTGTAGTCTGGGTCTAGATCCTTTGTTTCTCCAGTGAGTAAGCTAGCTTTACTCGGCTAACCCGAAACGCCATTTGGCCTACCAAACAGCTTGCGTTATTCGACACACCAGTGCAAGAGCGAGCTGCCTTGAATTCACACAGCGGTATCCGCACATCTGCGAACGTCGTGGGCCATTTGGAATTCATCTGCGCTGTGACTGAACAGGGTATCAACCGAACGAGAAGACCAACTGCCAGACCTGCTTTTAATGCGATCAGTCAAACGAGCAAACTAGTGGGGCGACTCGTTCTTCGTACGCCATTTCAGCTCGTTGGATCCCGTCTTTCGAAGGCGTCGCTTCTCTCTTTAGGACATCGAATTGTAATGTGAGTGCATTCTTTCTGCCATAGTACGGGTCCCCCTCACGATGCACCTTGATTGGAGACCCTGATGGTTCTCTGTAGGTCCTTTAGTCCAAGTTAATTACTTTCGGATAAGTCTATCTGTTCGCAACCAGTGAAATAAGTTTGCCCCTCCGGTGGCCGCTTGTGCACGTACAGATAGCTGCACGCCATGTGTTTGTATCTATCCGGTCCGTCTGTTTGCCGACCTTCAGTTGATTCCTATGTCGTTTCTCCTGCTATGGCCTAGCTAATGTTCTGTTTTTTAATGGATGAATGGTGAACTCTTGTGTGCTAGACTTACGGTACATAGACCATGAAGCACTACAGAATTTCCCTGCAGCAAATTTAGTAAGAGTCGAATTTTTCCAGCAAAACACATGACTGAGTGTTCAGTACACACAGACTCCGGCCGCCCTTTGTAAAACCACCATGAATATTGTGGGGCCCTCCTCATAGAGGATAGTTAAATTGTGCCTGCGCAATTAAAATTTATAGCTGTCCAGCGTAAAATAATCCGAACAGAGAAGGTAGCCCGAATGAAGCACTTTTTCAGTTATTCAGAGAAAATTATACCTAGCATTCGGAAAATTCTCCGTGGGTAGTCAAAAACAGCTTAAGAAGTGGGAAAATTTGTGAAGCAGCCTGCACATCCCTGTCAAAGTTATGCGACTTTAAATTTGCACTGCGTAATTTTTGGTGACTCTCTAGGTGCTCGAATTTTATCTCATTTCTGCCATTTGTCTTTAGACTGCAATGAAGAACAAAATTTGGAGAAACTTTTCACACAGCAGCTCAAAGATCACTGTCGGACTGTTTTTCTCAGACCTTCAAAGGTTCTAACTATTTCATACTGAAAGCTCAGAATCAAGACCAATTTACTTTACCCTTGTTCAGTTTCACAAGATAAGTATGTAAGGACCGGTCATATAACGGCAGTTGTGCACCGAAAATGAGAATCACAAACTTGGAAGTTAGGACAAGTCGGTTCAGTTCGGTACACAGGTTAGTGACAGGTCCTTGCACGAATAGGTTGACCGATTTCCAAGAGCGAGACGGCGATAGAAGAAACGGTGCACTCTATACCTGACTGGCAGGTTGTCGGGGCGAGGAGGAACCTGCGTCGGCTGTATTTGTGTCTGAAATAACGACTGTGTTGTACCGTTAGGGAAACCACACACAAGTTCGTCATCCCAACGCAGTTTGCAAATTCAGTGTTAAAAAAGTAAGAAAAACCCGGAAAAATAGAAGGAATCGTTTTCGAAATTGGAAAATCGTCATATGGGGATAGAAGTATGGAAGGAATGGGAAGAAGCATCTATCTATGTTTGAATTCTTGGTCACCCAACCAGAATTATCTTGTCATCATACAAAGCGACCTTAGAAAAAATCTCAGAAGAGGGGCTAAAACATTATGCCTCTCCAGCCACAGGTGAATGCGACTTCCTCCTCAAAGAGAGGTCCTAAGGGAGATGCCACAGTCTTTCACTCTCACGATTTCCCATCTCTAAGAGATTGCAGTAATGTGCTTATGTCGCACAGATTTGTAGAAAAATATATGAAAACATTATAAGGTTTAAATTCTTCCGACGTTAAAAAAGTAAGAAAAACCCGGAAAAATAGAAGGAATCGTTTTCGAAATTGGAAAATCGTCATATGGGGATAGAAGTATGGAAGGAATGGGAAGAAGCATCTATCTATGTTTGAATTCTTGGTCACCCAACCAGAATTATCTTGTCATCATACAAAGCGACCTTAGAAAAAATCTCAGAAGAGGGGCTAAAACATTATGCCTCTCCAGCCACAGGTGAATGCGACTTCCTCCTCAAAGAGAGGTCCTAAGGGAGATGCCACAGTCTTTCACTCTCACGATTTCCCATCTCTAAGAGATTGCAGTAATGTGCTTATGTCGCACAGATTTGTAGAAAAATATATGAAAACATTATAAGGTTTAAATTCTTTCCGACGTTGCCGCTGTTGTAACCAGAAAGCCACATGTTCGCCGTAAAAAAGCGAACCAGGGTATACCAAAAGTTCCAGGATTAATTAAAGATTACTATATTTAGAAATGTGTTCATCCTAACAAAGCTCTTTGGTCAAAGTGGTCATTCAACTGTAAGATGTAGTCTACATTTGGTCCCCAGGATGACTTATACACCTTTCAAACAAGGTACTCATGGGTGTGTAGTCTTTTAAGAGTGCTCGCTAAGCTGTTTGCCACTACCGCTGCCCCCAATCAAAAGTCATCATGCAGAATGTTCATGAGGCAGTTTAGGAAACTTCCGAAATCAATCAAGGAATGTTTGCTCTGCACACACTGTAAACTGTTTGTGTCACGATTTTGGTCGTACTACAAAGGAACGTTATAGAATATATAGTAATCTTTCTGTCTTGTTAAGTTGTGTAACCTAATACGTGTATTAAAGGAGATAAAGTGGTGACAGTAAATTGGTCCGCTATACAGTCCGCGTCAACAGTGTCACGGACCACCTTGTCCACCAATCTCTTATCGGAAATAATGAAGATAATCCCACATCTCGTCTAAATGCTTTGAAGACTTGTCGACATTATATGCTTACGCTCCCACTTTTGAAAAAAGATACCCGAACGCCTTTGATGTCTCGATCATTCCTTTTAGAGAGTTTCAAATCTCGAGCTTATAGTGCCTCATTTGGCCCACAGGTTACTTTTGGCGGTTTTCGATTTTTATTTTCATAAATACCTTTATCTTCCACTTAAAAGAACAAGACTTGTACGGTTGATGAAACTTTCCAACAACAATCCACCGATTTTGTCCTTCTTGAAGCTTATCGAATCGGATCAATCCCTGATTTTCGCCAGCCTCTTGTTCTACTTGATCCTCGAATTGGATGGAACTGATGAGATACACCTATTCGTAAACTAGGTAGCTGGTAACTGGATAATCTCACTGTCCGTCAATTCCTTCCAATATTTCTGTAAAGATAGAAAATGAGGTTGACAGAAACTCAAGAATTGCGCCCACCGAATGAGTCCTGGAAGGGCGAAACTGACCCTGGGTTGACCAAGAGTTTTAAGCAACTTTCTGGGTAGTGCTTTACCCCCATGCGTCGAATATTCTGCCAAATGATACAACAGGCGGTCCTTGGTAATCACATTCACTTGGGGAGTATCGTAAACGAGAGATTCAACTGGGGTTTTGTTGAGTATGTGATTACATTTATTCATATTGTTCAACCAAGAGTTTTAAGCAACTTTCTGGGTAGTGCTTTACCCCCATGCGTCGAATATCCTGCCAAATGATACAACAGGCGGTCCTTGGTAATCACATTCACTTGAGGAGTATCGTAAACGAGAGATTCAACTGGGGTTTTGTTGAGTATGTGATTACATTTATTCCATATTGTTCAGTTCTCCTACTTTGTCCACAACAAAAGTATGGGACCACCTGATGCTCTAACGGAAACGGAAATACGAAATGTACCAGAATTAATATCAAACAGAAGATTCCTTGAAAGCTTCCGTCTGCTATATATTGAGGAAGAATCAATAGTACACAAAAACTCGAAAAAGACAAAAGGCTATAGCACCATATCAGATTTTAGTCTAGCCTGACGATAATGGTATCTCGCTAAAAACCTTACGGTTGAACAGATTATCAACAAGTGACTTCAAAAACAACACTGTCTTAGATGTTCCCATGTACGTTTGCGCTGGATCTGACGTACAACGATCAGTTCTAAGCTCAAATTGAGGCCTGCCACAAAATTCTCGATGATCTGATACTGAGATTAGGAAGATATTAGACTACCCAAAAACTTGTATGGATGTACGTGATGTCGCAATATTAGCAAACCGCCCAGACAGGGATGACACCTTAAATACATCCCTCAACAATATCCTGTTAACTTCTGAATATGTTTTCCCACCAAATCTGTCATCAACTAACCAACACATTGTATCCCTCATTCGAGCGGGAGTGGAGAAAAAGCTGAGTCGCCCCACAATTTTATCGCAGGATCTATCTGCTTCCCGCAATAATCTCGTTGCACGTGATGAAAGGGAACATTGATTTTTCTTAGCGGGTTCTATAGCCAATTTTCTATTCAGTCAGTCGAATCGATACGCCAGTTGAGTTGAATTCTTCTCAGCTGGAACGGAGCGACTGAACAGTAATCATGGAGATGCAGTGCTGCTCCGAAACTGTTGAACGGACAACCGATTACATGCGGTCGGTGTACCTAAGATACTGAAAAACGGCGCACCTCTATTTTACCATTTGTGAAGGCCCGCTTGACTCTTACAGAGATTTATCCGGATACGAATTAAAATCAGCCAGATTGAAACATCAGACCTATCTGACATGTCTAAACAGGACGAAACAATCTACCATCCAGCATTGATGAATTTACTCGCACTAATTACGTAGTTCAGACCCATGACCTACGGGAGCAAGTTAGCAATCGGTGGACACTTCTTGGTACGGCAAGAAACAGACGAAAGTCTGAATACGGTTTTCACATTTGGTACAAAAATTGTTACAACTGGGCTCTCAGTTCTCTCACAAAGGTGTGAAACCTTAATTTAGTCATGTGACCACACCACTCGTGGTGTGATTTCCACGATCAGCTGATTGTAAGTGTTTTTCCGGCCCAGTCAAGTAGATTGCTCGATAAGCCTTCCGTAGCATCCTTATGTTCTCAGTCGACAATACTGAGTTGACATCTGATTCCAATGCAAACAATGCCTTTTTATGAATGTGGTTTCCGGGACCCAGTGACATCATTAAGAAATTCCGGTTGAGTTTCAAGCTTATTACCCAATGAATGGTCGGCCCTCAGTGGGGATCTATAACTGCTTAGGTAAAGCAATCCTGATTTTTTGCACGTAAACTCATTCTTATCAATAGTGGTATGGCAGAAAACCTTATTCTTGTTCTCTATCTGAACAGCTGCTTGTTTGAACTGCTTAACCAACCGAAAATGCAATCTTCATGGAAAACTATGCACAAGCACAGTGGATGAGGAATTTCCTCAGCTCTCCGAAACAAGGGACCGTTCGGAAACTCCAAATCCTTTGGAATGAAAATTTCGGTAGTCGATGTAGTGTTACAACATTGGAGCTGTGTATTTTCCATTGAAATCTGTGCTGACTGTTTCTCATAGCAATCGATCACTGAGGTACGCTGCGGCTATACAAGCCACCTTATACAGACCTGTTAAAAGCCGTGATATTTAGGAAGCCGGAAGCTCACTGGTCAAGTGATGTGTGATGTGAGAAAAAGTTAACATGACAGTATCCTGGGTCATCTCCCTTTATGTTTGGTTTATGGTTTTTCACTCGATAACGGATGCAAAGAAGTGTGGTCCACTCGCTACCACAAAAACCAAGTCCATCAGGGGTGATTTCAAGTAACTTTCTTTCGTCAGTTTGATTGACGTGTCAGCACCATTACAAAATAGGTTCGTCTAGCCTTTGAATGACAATCAACAAGTAACTTACGTTTGCTAGATTTAACTAGGCAGCTTCAACCTTGACAGACTGCATACCAACTAAAATGTGCTCGCAGATAAAGAATTTAACACGAACCAGCCATAGTGACAGACAATCGATGCGTCTATTACTGTCCAAGACGTTGCACAATTTGTATATAATAAGTAGCCACAGATGTCCAGGAATACCATAGATAAAGATGATGAAACTTCTGCACAACACCTTGTTGATAGTCACTGTCAGGGACTCTGTTTAATTCATTTTGTTCATATGAAATGAAAATCGATTAATTGTTGTCTGCTTGGTGAAAGTGCTCAACCATCCTTAGCACTTTTCTCATACATATCCGTCTGAAGGCTGGGTTCAAGAAAGCCGCCTACGGAGTCACAGAAAGCGAAGAATGTGAAGAAACATTGTTTTGAAAAATCATGTCAGGCAAACACGGATTTGAAACAATCTCTTAGGTATTCAAGTCGGCCACTGAATTCCTAGATGCTAGTGGCACGCCAATGAAAAACAACCAACTAATCAACGAAATACACTCATTTGCATACTGATTTGGTTTTGCGAGAGACTCATCTGGAACTCAGCTGAATCTTTCGTTTGTGAGGCAACTGGATGTGCTGCACCAGGCCGCCTCATTTTTCAGTCGCTACAATATTCGAGATATCGCGATACATGTATATTCGTAATGTCGACGAATTTTCAAGCACCTAATCAGATTAGACTGAAGTCAGGACGGGAACATCAGCTGACAAACGCGCCATACACGTTGCGCGAAACTTGACACCACTGCAATCACGTGGAACAATATTCTATTTTTATCCACAGGCATTCTGTCGCTCTCAAAAAAACTCTCCCGACTGTCAGGATGAATGTAACATTCTTTACCAGTCCACTCATCGTTTCACACCTAACTGAGAGAATCCCAATGAGGCTGAACTCTTTCGTTTTATATCCAATTGGCCGCAATTTTGACGCACAGTAATGAAGACATGCAACCAGGTGTCTGTACAAACGGCTTTATCATTGCGTAAAAGCGCAGTGATGATCACCAATGGTTCCCCAACTACTAGCATAATACTGTCTATGAGGTTCGTGGAAACTCTTCCAAGCCCACTACCGCTTTCCCCTTTCTTGGGGCTCATCATGCTCATAGACGGAGTACGGAAGTGGTGCAGATAAAACACCTACATGCGGGAAATCAGTTGCAGCTGAATAACGAATGCCTGGTGAAGTAAAACATTTAGAGATATTAACCAATCACCAAGTCTCTGTTTTGTAGGAGTGGGGTAGCTGAAAAGTGTATTCCAGTGTTTCACGCATCTCACATCTCTGACGAATTCACCTAACGCACCAGCGTGTACTCTTCATCGTCATCCGATTGAAATCCCATCGGGTACACTGCGAGTGTATTGTGTTGGTTGCCACCCTGCGAGGGCACTGGAAAAGCCCTAGTTGCGGTGTCGGTCAAACACTCGTGAAAAGTGTATTGAACTGATTTGTAAAGGTTCTGAAGTCAGACGGCTTGGAAGTATGATTCAGCTGTCTTTCTTAAAGACATCACTATGAACTGTTCCCATAGTCTTGCCACTCCAACAGTTCGTTCTTCAATGTTTTCACAACCCCTTGTCAAAGTCTTCTCCTTGTAACTCCTGGAATGAACTTTATTGTGGTTATCATTTGGTGAGCGTAAATGCGTTCATCTTCACAAGGATTGAAGTAAAGGGTGAAACGTGGCAGCTCCGGGGTTACCCACATGACTGTCTTCATCCGATCTCAGTCACTGACGAGTAGTTGGAATTTCTCTTTAAATTTAAGGAACTTTACCTGGCATTTTGATTCGTTTTGTCATTTTACGAAAGTGCATCCGGCCCAACACGGGAATGTCAGTCTAATGTGGACAAAGTAAATTGAGCCTTGAGAAGAAATAAAACGGTCTATACGTCTAGATTCATTATGATGGAGATGTGGCTATACAGTTGAGCCTTATCTTGTCCAGGTATATCGATTGTGAACACAGATCAGTAAATATCTGAAGGCTACAAATGGTCACAATCAAGTTCGATATTTTATTGGTTAGGTAAGTGACAAGGGCTGAAGGGGAGATGTCAGTTTTGAGCTGGCGCCATTCCTTATTTATTGTTATATTCTTCACCTTAACAGTGGCGTACAAGTTGTGTCCATTGTCAAACATTCTAAAACTTGATTCTTGCTTGACCAAAGCAATTGTTTCAAAAACTCTACCATCTCTTCTATTCCACGTTGAAGCTTGTCAAGCGCGTAGATCAACTTTGACCGGAAGTCGGCAATCGCAGATTTTGTATGCGATGAACAATCATAATTGATTTTGAAGAAGCCACAGTCTGTGAAGGAGTAGACAGCTGTTTAACCCTTACCGACGCGCATCAGTCGCAACATCTATAGAAAGTGTGACGAATACATGTTCGCTTTCAAACCAATCACAGCAAAGTAGCTTGCCATTCGCCTCAAAAAGGGAAATACAAGGTCACAAATGGTAAGAGACTGTAAGAATCTCAAGTTTAGTCTAATGATTAAGTACTGTCTATTCAAAATACTGGACATTTTGCCGCGTTTTGGACTACTAGGAAACACTACGACATACGCTGAACGACCAGAATAGAAAAAATGCTATGGTTCTGTGCGAATCCAAAGGTCACACAGACCGAAGCCCTTTGGTCTCTTTAAGCCAAAGTCCGTCTTGATTTTATTGACTGATCGCGTCATTTGAGACCAAGATAGACAGTTATTGTAACGTTCCAAACGTTGTTACTCCTCAGGGTGTACAGAGCCACTTCCTCCACAAAGGTGATTTCTGCTCCCGTCAGTTGATTAATCAGAGGAACGCAATGCTCGGAAATCCCATAGTCCCGCCTGATACGAATGACTTGTGAAAGGATGGTTTTCGCTGCGGAGTTATTTACTCGAAAATGCCAACTGACCGGTTACAGACCATTGAACAGGGAAGCAAAACTCTAATCTGCATCTTAGTTACAAAAACTGGACACCGATCTTTTCCCGAAAGAGTCTTCTTGAACTTTCCTGGAGATTCATTGACTCCACTCATTCGTCGGTCAAATCCAAACAAATGCTCCATGAATTCCGCAACAGATCTCCCTTTTTCAAAAGACGCAAGGCGAAATTCTACGAACAACACATACTACTCGCGTGCCTCCCCATCAGTAGTATCACCGTTACACTTGTATACGGAATTTTCGCTGTTTTCAGGAATAGCAGTTTTCGAGTCGATTCAGTGCAGACTGTTGTCAGGTAGGTACGCTACATTACCCAAGTTCGACGTGTGCGCTTACGAGATGTGTTGATTTTGTTTTCACACCACCGTTGTTTGAACAATCTCCCTTCTGTTCCAATCTACGCAAAAAAACGGAGAAAGCAGACAGGGCTTTTACTTTTATAAGGGCTCATCGGCAATCAATTTCCTTAACCGTGTCGATGCTTGAACATAAGCCCCATAGCATGTGAATCGAGTATGTCACCACTGCTCCATCACGGTCTTAATTTGTCGTGTCCAATCAGCCGAACATCTCATAAGTGTGATTGTATCAAACAACGCTCCAGCGATTGGCCTGACAGTGTTCATCGATTGACCTGCCAGACAAAACTTTAGAGTCAGGGCAACCGGTTTCAACCTTCTGTGGCTTCAGGACCGCGTTAATCGATGAAGTAGGCTATGCTGTGGGGCCAAACACTAATTTTCAATTTTGCCTGCTTATTAAGGTGTGTAGAATAGGTGCAGATTCCCTTTGCTGGCAAAGTAGGTGAAAGAAGAGGGTAAAACAAGAATGATACCCCTTGTTTAGGACTCTATTCAACGACGGCTCCCATCTGTGGACTATGGAATACAAAATTTGCTTCGTCACTTCATCAGACTAGTGAGTGATGATTTTTTGTTTAAACAATTTCTCTTGGGAGTGAATTCCCTTACTCAATATTCAGTCCCAACAGAAGGCCTACCCATCAACAGACATAAGGACCGGGAGGACAGCGTAGAGTAATCAGAATGTTGCGTAAGGAACGGATTTTTATTGGACCCGAATTTTCAGTTTGAGTACGTGAAGACTGCACTAATGTTACACGATTTACCCATAACCTACTTTTTCGAAGCCGCTGTCTCTCGCAGAATTTTAGCGAGATTTGTCAGAATGAAACATCACAAGTGTACACACGTAGCTGCATCATGGGGCGTCCGGCTAGTCACATTCGTGATGACGAGTGACCATTTGATCTTTACCATTGTGGTAGCAAAATAAGTCAAAGATGCCTGGCAAAAAAACACTTATTTCATCATCTTGAGTATCACTTTTGTCCAATTCTCCAACCAGGGACCACGTACAAGTTAAACTTTCCTCAGACTCTCAAAATATTCAAATTTGGTTGGCGGAAGATGATGAAGGGAATTCAGTAAGTTTCAAGAAGCGATACAAAAACATGCAGAAATTATTACATCAGAAGGTATGAGTGAACAGTTTGACACAGAAGCATACTTGTCTACCACATTCTTCCACATCAGTGGGGTTGCACCCAAACACAAACGGGATGGTTCATTGATGTCTTAACCCCTTTAGTGGTATGAAACAATAGGGCTAAAATCGGTTACAACTTTATGTTTCACCTGCTGGCCGACCATTAGCTCTCTTCCAATTAGACGCATCTTGAGAAATATTATCTCGGATAAACAGACCTGCCAACCGTTTGTAGTGCTTCAGATTCTATGACCAGTTGTTGTCGCACCAAACAGTTTGGAATTTGGATGGTAAAACGCAATCCAAAAAGTTTAATAGCATTTGTATAGCGTACTCAGCTGCGTATCTATTTGTTCTTTCTTCGTGAGACTCAACTGAATCTTTGTTGAAGAGCTCGCTTGAGATGTGCTATTTAAGGCCGTCTCATCATTCATTGGTACGCTATCCGACATATTGCAGTATGTTTTCCCGATAGAGCATACTACTTATGAGCTAAGTGAAAACTCTTTGACAGCCTAAGGGCGACTTCTTCCTTCCTGGGCCTCAAGGGATAGATGAACGAGATCCATTCCATAAATTAGATATATGTCTAGGTCTCAGCTGGGTTTCCTGCTAGAACCAAGTTGTTGTGCAACTCAGTGTACTTCGCGAATTTCCCACAATTCGGGTTCGCTTGGAGCATAAGGTTTTGAGAACTCGGAGACTACGCCTGCATGGTAAGACCCAAGAGAGCTAAAACCGGTTGTGAGCTGTTGAAATTTTTTTCAGTAACTTTATGACCAAGTTTTTCTTAAGGGGAAGTATGGCAACATTATTTACGTTTTTATTAAATTGCGTTCCGTGTCTAGCCGGAGTATGATTCAAACAGTAAAATGCTGTCTGCAAAGGATAGGTTACGCTAAAAGAGAAAGTAAGAGGGCGATGAAAGTGGACACAAACAAAATCAAACTCAGGGAAAGCAGTAGAAAGTAAGATTTCGAGAGTCGACGAATCGTCACGCATAAACTGTGTGCACTGGATAATGTTGAACAATACTACCACCCCTTGTCTATCTTTCGAACAATGCCTCATGGCTAATTTGGAGCGGGAAAATTAGGTTGTGGAACAAAGTAGACGTTTGTTAGTATCGCGCAAGAATGAGTATGAAAATGCGTTGCCAGTCTAACGTTGTTCTTTGGTCGAACGAACACCAGTCTATCTTGATTATTCACTCTCGACCTGTCTTGTGCCCGACTTCAGGTAGAAAACATTTTCCACGAATGTGATTCATAGCACTGTTCCCTGTGAGGCTGTTTGCGTGTTGTGTGAGCTATTTTTTCGAGTTCCATCGATCGTGAATCCAGCTTCATAGTGATAATTATACAACAACCACCATAGAGAAATCGATCGATCTCTAAGTATGCTGGCACACTTGCTTCGTCTCGCCTTGCGCATCCTGACTGACACGTACGTGCGGATGCATTGGCACTCATTCACACTTATGCTGGCGCCGATGTCTGTCGTAATGTCAGTTGCGCGTCGTGTGTCCGTGCGATCTCCGAGTGCGGACCGTCTCAGCTATTATCAACGGATAAGCATGGTTGATGGACTGTCACACAATCAGAGGTTCACTTGAAAGACTGGCCACCTGAGAATATGAGACAGTAGCGATTGGTTTGCAACAGCACACGTGAGAACTTTCTCCGCTGTTCGACCATTGTGTTACACTCCTTTTTTTGTTTTTTTAAGCGGTAAGCAATGCACAGACAATAAGGTTTAAGTTAGGCTGTATTTAAGCGAATTGGGCAGACCACTGGCGGTTCATTCGTTAGCGGTTTTTTTAACTGAGAGTTGTTGCCTCCAGCCTATTGGTGCCGGGGAGTTCTTTCGGTCGGATGAAAATTTTACTGAGCACTGCTGCGAGGCACGCGTTTTTACTTTTCTTGGCTTTTTAAGCTGATAGAACTCACCAAAGCTGGTTGAGTTCACTTGCTTGCTCTGAACGCTCTTATTGCCAGTGCACCAATAAAGACAAAGCTATCAACTAGGTGCGTTTATTGGGTGACAAGAATGGCATTTCACTGCCACACCAAAGCTCTACTTGACGGGGGTAGGTGATAGGAACTTTTTTCACAGAAAGTAGTACATCCTCCAAATCAACTGACCCAGGTTCATAGTAAGTGACCTTGCTGGTTTTTTCGGTCAAAGTGTCAACCTCATTTTCTTAAAACAAAATACTGAAACAAGTCACCAATAAAAATGTCTTGGAATATGTGACAGCCGAATAGTTCGTATGACGATTCTGCATGTACGTCTATCAAGATCATTTGCTCAAACCCTACGTCAATCGGGTTCTCGTACAATCCTGCCTTACTGGACTCAGCAGTGTATATGGCGTGAAAATGCGAGGGCGGCTTAACCGCGGTGAAAACAGAACATATGACATGTCATGTGATCGTTGCCCGGCTCATACAGAAGTGGTGCACCTACAGTGCGTTGAACGAATGAAACTCCAAGGAGAGCCAAAACCCTCGAACTGACTGATTCCAGCCAATTTCGAACGGAAGACGTGGTATATCGGTTAGCTTGACGCCGATCTACCAACGGTACATTTGTGCATTTCACTTTGTTGTTTATTCGTGGCGCCTGGTCCCAGAAGGCCTGCCGCGTAATCTCTTTAAACTAGACAGTGTGCAAGAGTACATGTATTTCACTAGTTTTTAGAGTATGCTAGTTGGTGTGGAACAAAGAAGAGCACAACAAAAATCGCCCACTCACAGATGGTTGTCCGCCGAACCCGCTGAACAACAATTTTCACTGCGTCTTCTCATAGAACATGAGGTGACTCAGCCCGTGTAGTGGAACCGTGTTCAAAGTAGAGTCTTAGGAACCGTAAATATTCTTGAAAACCTCGGAATTCATCTGTTTTTCCCTGAGAGCCGAAATGCAAACCGCATTTCTGCAAAGTAATGTGCCTGTTCTGTGTAAAGTGTATTCCGCTTAGTTGTACGCGTACTTTAGGAAACAGATGATTTCCTTTCGAGATGCTCCGAAGTTCTTAATTACCGGGAGTTTTCATCGAGACGATGGTTGCGTAGTGCTTGATATTTCGCATTTCTGTAGTTAGGATCGAGTGTCCCGTCTTCGTATATAACTAGCTGTCTTCCTGAAGAATATATGGACTTCTCCGGACCACTGCCGTAAACGGTCATGCTAAAGTAAAAAATACAGAGTTTGGTTCCACATGCCCGAAATATGACCATCCCCCGTAATTTATGTCTCCTCCGTACAGATATCATGCATTCGCTTGTGCTTAATGTCGTTCTAATCAAAGCTGTGTTTCGCGTCTTTCATTGTGAAAGTCTGTCTTCGCCTTCGATCGGCTCTGGTTTGCCTGAAGTTTCCTAAGCGAGAGCGCGCACTGGCCACCTGGGCATTAGGAAATATTGCGATTATTCGCTGGTGTGATGTAGCACTGTTACGGAGCCATTTTCTTCTTGGCGGCAGTGTAAAACAAGTATAAAAAAAGAACTCTTCCCCTCCTTGGCTGCAACGGTTAGGGAAATTTGCTTAAGTGGCAGTCTTAAACAAACAAATAGGGTTTTGGGGCAGAGTAGTAGCGCAAGATGTCTATCTGACCAGTCTCAAGGAGCGGTAGATTCTATGAAACCTAGGTAGATAATGTATTTGTGATCCGAGGAGGGGGTATATACGAGTACTATGCACAAACATTTTATGGAATTCAGGAGAACTGTATGAAGTTTGCGTTCGTGACTCCTGAAGTTAGACTTCATTTATTCCTCTCAACCGTTACCACTCATTACAATTTTTACTCATCCTCACCTTTATACACGGCAACAACAAAGCATTTGTTTGACGAAACACACAGGTACTTCTATTCTACGATAACTCGTGGGAGTTGTGATGTCAATTCAGGTGGTCTTGTCTTGTACGAGGCAGAAACACGCAACACGCAGTGATGACGAAACCTGTTAGGGCGCAACAGCTATTCTGTCTTTCTCTGGCCACAGTGAATGCTCCATGAAAACCCATCGTTCTTCCCTATGTAAGCAGTGCTGGTGCTGGTTCACACGAACCAGCATGCAGTTCACAGGACAGTGGTATACTTTCCTCACGCATTCTCTAACACCTACCTGTGGGGAAATGTAGAATTCAGAGACCCTGGAGATAACTGTATGCCTCATATTTAATGCGACTTGCAAAAGCTCTAACATTACTACACGCGTATATTTGATAAACTCAGGTCTGCAAAGTATCTCACTCGCGCGAGGCATCCGCGTCATGTGCATTATCATTTGAAAATGTTAGTAGAGTAAAGGGCTGCAGATTTCCATGCACACGGTAAACGGATGTCTTATTTGCCAGTTCGAGAACCCCGACGTTTGACGAAATAAAACGTACTTATTTGAATTTACAGTGAAACTCCACTACAGCTAATGCTGTGGAGGGTAATAAGTTTTATTGGATTTCTGCCACGACACCATAAGAATGGATTTTCGAAGGCTGTATACGTTCCCAGCGCACGGAACTCCTCAGTTCATATAATAGGCAATGATTTTTTTGTAATAAAATTCACAACTTTACGGAAGCAAGCCGTATGCAAATACCTTCTTCATCATTATTGCCCCTTTGGAATGACCGTTTTAGGCGGTTTTCATAATCCATCGTCCTGTAGAAAGAGAGAGTAATATGTTCATAAACTTAGTAGTAGAGGCATCTGTGCCAATTCACTGGACCTGATCCAATTGGTATTTGGAATGGGGCACTGTTCGAGGCTGAGCTCTGTGAGTGGAAACAACTGGATGAGCGATGTGAACTAAAGCAAGCTCACAAAGTTGAAATATCCGAGGGGAACTGAGCATAGTTCAACGTTTGAGCAAGATAAATCGTACTGGTTCTTTTTGCATATTTATTTTACATCAATAGATTAGAAATCCAACGATTATTTTGAAGTGATTTTTAACATTTGGTCTAAATACCATGCATATTTTATAGAGCTCTTAGCGAAGGCTTTCCATTCTGGCTGTCACTTGCGTAACTCTTCAGTATGGAGCTCAACCATGGTACTTGTGATGTTGACATTCCTTTGCTAGTACGTCACCGCAGGGGGTAGAGTGGAGTTGTGTGGAATTACCCGAAACGCAAGAACAATGTTTACGTAGTGATGGCCTGGGATTCATGAGTACACACTTTGAATGTTGCCAGTGTTTTGGCAGATCACGCGGAATGCTGGAATGGGGCACTGTTCGAGGCTGAGCTCTGTGAGTGGAAACAACTGGATGAGCAATGTGAACTAAAGCAAGCTCACAAAGTTGAAATATCCGAGGGGAACTGAGCATAGTTCAACGTTTGAGCAAGATAAATCGTACTGGTTCTTTTTGCATATTTATTTTACATCAATAGATTAGAAATCCAACGATTATTTTGAAGTGATTTTTAACATTTGGTCTAAATACCATGCATATTTTATAGAGCTCTTAGCGAAGGCTTTCCATTCTGGCTGTCACTTGCGTAACTCTTCAGTATGGAGCTCAACCATGGTACTTGTGATGTTGACATTCCTTTGCTAGTACGTCACCGCAGGGGGTAGAGTGGAGTTGTGTGGAATTACCCGAAACGCAAGAACAATGTTTACGTAGTGATGGCCTGGGATTCATGAGTACACACTTTGAATGTTGCCAGTGTTTTGACAGATCACGCGGAATGCGAAAAATCTACCTAAGCCCCTGTTTTTTTTATTTTTGGATTACGCTATTGTACTCATGGATAGATTTTTTTTTATGAATGTACGGAGCATATCCCTCAAGCGTGTTAACAGATAAGCTCGCTTTGATACACGAATGTCTGATCTACTTGGAAAGAGTTAGACGCTCGGTCTGTGGGCTGGAACCAGAGCTTGGACCGTTAGCAAAATACTCATTTAATTCACCATACGCAATATATTTCACCAAGTATTTTAACAGTTTCCGAATTATTTACTATCTCGGATCCCTTAGGTGTGAGTGCTGGCATGAGTAAATCTGAAGAAGACGGCTTGATCCATCTGTGGTGTGATAGCATAACCGGATTAAGCATCAAGTATGCCAAGTTTTCACCTGTCGAGTAGTTTTGTTTCACGCAGGGACTGACCATGTAGTAGCGGGAGGAATACAGCGGGGGTGAAGAATAGGTTTTTGCCGTCAAGGAGACCAAGAATAATAGTTCAACTAGCAAATGCTAGATTTGAATGAAACATTGCGTTCCGCCTACGATTTTCCGTTTGTTATTTTTCACAAAGTCGAAAGCCTACAGCTTCTACCCCGTTCCATCTCCTCCAGACTTATCACTAGGATGCTCTTTTTATTTCTGAGGATGTGCACGAATGATCCACCCAAGCACCAATACTTAATAAATAAAAACAAAACTTCACAAAGCGTTCGGTGAATACTCCTTTACAAAACAGCGGCGTGAATCGCCTTTGTGCTGTGCCGCACCAGGGTTGAAGTGGCTAGATGAGCAGAGTTTCTCTCATTTTAAGAAAGCCGTTACATGCGGAGCAATCATATAGGTGGCGCCCACTTGATCGTCTCTGAATCGGCCGACGATGCAATTTACTTTTTTGAAATTGTGACGTCCCAGAAGTGGCAACTGAAGACTTATCTAAACCCACTAAGCCGATCAATGCTTCGTGGTGATTGTCTTGATTTTCTGTGCACCGACTATGCAGACACAAGTACGCACACAAACAAACATAGGTCATGCTTGCCAGGGCCCTGTGTATTTTGGTGAAATCATAGCGGCCACAGGTCACGTCTGACTTTAACTATGGCATGATTCACCCGAATGTCTCGTTCAGCATGTTTGTCGCTGTAATTTGCGTTACTAGGTACCGGAGTGAACCCAAATTCGAAAAGGGCACATACCTGGAAAATCGATGCCCGCGACTAAATCTTCCTGACAGGTCATCTAATAAAAAATGCACTAGGCACAAAATTATCATAGCCAGTCAGAGGAATTCACCTTGCAGTTAAAAATGGTGACATTTTATCAGTATCGGTTGCCTCACATCTGCTAGATAGGGTGTTCTTAGAGTAAACTGCGGAAAATAGGCAAAGGGAAACGTTGGTGGCTGAAATTGATGGAGAACCGACCGGAAGCAGATGTTTGATGTTGGACTGCAAATTTAGTCAAGTGTTATGTGACTGGGCTGTCACATAGACACGTGCGAATTGCGTTGCTCACTCGATGACGAGGTACAGATACCGGTTGGATTCGGCGGATCCTCACCGGCCGTAACATTCATTCTAAATAACTACTCACTAAGATTAAGGAGTAACTACCGTGGCATAAAGTGTTGGTACTCAGCCTCTGCATCTCTGTTGCTATATCAGTAGCCCAATTTAGCCGACCTATACTCTAGTCATTGGCAGTTGCAAATGCTTTTAAGCGATCCATCATACTTAACTACACTTCTACTGCCCCCGAAGCACTTCTGAACAATCTTTAATGTAGTCAGTTGATCAAAGGACGATTATCTGCTCACACTTTACAGTGAAAATATCAAGCAAGCAGTCAAAATCGATAACTGGTATTCAAGTATCTCAAACGAATTAGTAAATTCTGTCGAAGATTTTGGATAGGTTCTTACAAGGACCATTCTTGAAATTAGCTTAAAAGAGTTAGATACTCTTCCCTATTTTTTAGACCAATTCTTGCCGATAAATTTTCGTTTCTCTTCAAATCTTCAATAATGATCAAGAACACAAATCACCCTGGCTTCTCAGCCATGGCTGCAGTTTATTTCTGGAATTTTCAGGGATCGTAGCTTGGGTATTCTTTCCCAAGTTGTTCTACCAAGAAAAAGCACTGCTAAGTCTGTTCTTTGTTTTCTCTTTATTTAGCTTCCCAGTATCTACAATGAGTAATGTTCAAACATAGTTCGTATAGCATAATTTTTTCCACTCCGTTTTTCAAAGTTTAACACTAACTTATTACTGATATTTTATTTAAGATACACCGTGTGGAGGTGTTGAGTCAACCATCCATTTCAAGGAACGAACCGCTACTCGCACTGAATTCGTCTTCAACGTTGCCAAAGGACGAATCCTTAAAATCCCGTGTAATTCTGCTACAAAATCAGGTCGACGCCCAGTCGAGACGCATTGCAGAGCTGGAACAAAAACAGGAGCAAGTGAGTGCATGCAAAGTTTCTAGTTCACAGAGCGTCTAAATAGTTTCCGGCGACCACCGAATATAAGGTCTCGCGTGAAGGTTACCCGAAAGTTGACAACGTGGTTTTGATGCAGCACATGGATTTCAGAAAACAAAAGAATATCAACTGAATTCGCGGATAATACTTAGAGAAAAATACTAATTTTTTAAAGATTGTTTTTGTGGTCCTTCGTGTTGCGTAAATCGCAGATAGGAAAATAGGCACACATAGAAAGAGGTTGCGTATATCATGATTTGTGACTCAAGAGACTGTAGGGATGGAGGGAAACTGTTGTTCTGGAGATATTTTAGCATGATCTATGCAGGTTTGAACAGCACTAACTTTTCCTAGGTGTGAGAATAAATCATTCTATACTTCAGGCAACTTCTAACAAGACATTTTATTACCACGAGATCAAAATATCCTTGAAAGTAACCTAGACCATCTTCAATTGTCTTCGATAGATTTCTACATCTAAACGCATGCTCACATATTCTTGAGCAATATCTTCAAATCCATAGATTAGCGGAATGTCTCGTGATTCTCACCTAGACTACTCTCTTCATAATGTGGCTTTCGAATAAAGTATGTTTCCACAGCGGCGAAGAATCAATTCTGAACATTGATATATGTCGTCAATGGTGATAGTGGCAATTTTGGCCGTTAGGCACGTAATTTTTATCACGGAAACGCGTGCGCACAAAAAGTATTTTCACCCTGAACGATCAGGTTGCTTTTATCGAAAACCGCTCTTTTGACAGCAACTGACTCCTCAAAATGCAA
>NW_008751658.1:165913-211224 GCF_000715545.1 Opisthorchis viverrini | reverse complement strand
CGGGTTTCTCTGATCGAACCCCGCTTTTTGGAGAGCAACCGACTCCTCAAAATGCAAATAGCTTTGGGATGAGGTCTCAACGCTCTTTTGCTGAAGGCTGTCTTTTGCTGGGAGGGCGTCTTTGGCGGTAGCACTTTATCCTATTTACACCTATTCCGCAAGTTCAGAAAGCAAGCAATGGCACTAGCTGCAAAAACACAGTTAATGGAGGAGAAGTAATTTCATGCAATAAATTTGAACGAACAGAAAGTACGCAGGCGCTGTGGTCTGATATCTAATGTAAAGGAGAAAACTATAGTTTTGGGAGAAGGTACGCTTTGCTCGTGGCTATACAGTCTTTGAATTTACCTGGTTATATATGAGAACTTTGGTAGTTCAAACCCGGTTTTCCCCAGGCTATGATAGAATGAGGCGTCTAGTAGGTCAACGGAATTAAAAGTTCTTATTAGTTAAGCTCAGCTAGTGATTGGTTTGTCAAGTTCTTCAACAATCCACCTTTGAAGATGATAGCCCAACCTCACAGCATAAGTTTTATTTTTTCATGGTACAAGAATCAACAGCGGATAAAATGAAGTCTGCCAATAAGTATTATTCAAACCACCATCAAAATACAAAAAGCACCTATTGGAACAAACCTTTTCAATGCAACAGTATAGACTCTGCATTACCCATTCAATTATTTCACGCAATCTTATTTGAAGAAAACTTCAAAAAATCCAAACACGTTCATGTTCAATTTCATTTTCTTTCCTAACCTTCTTTCAGTTCAGCGCTGAACCTTGCTGCTGACTAGCTATTAGGATGCAGTGTAGATATACTTCGCAAGGGAGTACCTGTCAGGTTTTCTGTTTCTCCCAGTCAGTAATCCAGCTAGTGGTGGATTGCCACCATAACAGTAGGCTTGAGGCTACAAGTTCACGAGCAAATGTAAAGATTGTTGCCACCGGGAGGTCTTTGATAAGAAGGGAAGCTTTTGGTCTCGGTTTGTTAACCGCCCTGAATGTTAAGCTGTCCGATGCGCTAATAAAACGATATCTGTTGAAAGATCCTAGGAGGAATTAACCACGTACGGGTGAGATCACTTATTAGGCTATTTGTTCACGTCTGTATTTTATTACAATAGCCACAACGTATTAATACGTGGCACATGTTTAAAGCTGTCACTCTACTGGGAGATAGAAAGCACAAAAAGAGAGAAAAATCTTCTAATCCAGAACGCATTGGTTTTACTCTTCATATAATGAGGGTTGCTTGACATAAGTTTCACTTTCTTACAGGGATTAATATCTAAGGCTGCTCTTAAAGCTTATTGATTCTACCCCGCGCCTTTATTTTTGAGGTTCTGGAAACTCCTTATGACAGTGCTCTCCTCTTTCATTCTAAATTCACTGTGTTCCACTGCACTGAGTGGTCTGAAAGTTGCAAAAAACAGCCCGATAATTGTCAATCTCCCCATGGTTTAGATGAATGCGGCGTTTTTTTTCAATAACTCGTCTAGTGCCCATCCACCTGACAAACGCGCACTCAGTTATCAGGTTCCAAACCCATGCAACAGTTTACGTTAAGCTGCGCACGAACTGGTGACTGTGCATAGAAATCTTGTCGGAACCATTCACAAACATGTCTTAGCATTTATTAAGTCCTCAGGTTGAGTAGTTTTATGCCTGCTTTTGTGAAATTCCGGCTATGTGACTGTGGATTTCCAGTGCACTTTGCAACCAGACTATCAGTAAGTTCTGTCTGGCGCAATTTTTAGCCCAACTTACCCACTGTTTGATATGGTTCCCGTTAATGTTTTTGGAATCGAGTTCTTGACAGGGGACAAAAAGTCTCGCAGCTTACGTGTGTTGTTCTATTACCCCAAATTGTAATTTTTCAAAGCTTTTTTTAATGAATGTCTTATGCAAGTTGAAGCAATTTGTCACATCTCAGATCTGAACCATGAACGAACTTGTAGTTTGTTTATCATTACTCCAAAGTAATTAACCATATATTTCAGTAAGAGTAAGTCCTACTAGCGGAGTACGCTCATTTGCATAACAATTTGGTTCTGACGTGAAACTCCCCTAGAACCCAGCCCAAGCTCTTGTTTCCTTCTGTTCGTACTGTTATTTATCTTATGCTCCTTAAGTAATGATGACGGTGGCCACCCAGTTGTAGTGAATGATTCTCGTCTTCCTCATAGTTGGACTTTATGGGACAAGTCCCAATGTGTATCCTAACGACAGCTTGCCCATACGTCGGAAGCTACATTTCCGTGCCTCGAAAATTGAAAAAAAGCATGGAGATGTCATTCTACGTATTCTTCGTGTCACAAACAAACCTGTACTGGCGGTTAAGGAAGAATTTTCAAACTTGAACTAGTTGCGTGTGGTTGTTTTCAGTTGAGGTGATGCATTATATGTGACATGTGGCCTGTTCTGTGACAGTGGTAAATACAGTGACGACCTTGAATGTCGCTGGGGCTATTCCCCCAGCTCTATGTACGGATAGTCTGGCAAACGAAAAAAAAGTACTAGATTTGTAGATACCATGTTAGGAAAGAGGTATTACTGATACGTTTCCTCCAATAATTGAACTGCTTAGGGTTTTCCCTATAATTTTTTTATTTCCCGGTCGCTCTCCAGCTACCCAATCTTCTATTTTGTTCATGCAAGACAGAACCAAGTGTCTGAGTTGCGCTACAACACAAGTTTTACTCTATTTTGGACATCCTACACAAACTGGTTCCAATTTGTGTGCTTCTTGTCTGCCGCTTCAGGTGTCCCAGATTTGCGCAATTTAGGCTAAACACATTTTCAGGTATAAAAAGTCTATGAGTTCAAGACATACACAAGCTGAAGCGTCCAAAATGTTGCGCCCCCTTGTGCACCGTCGTGTCACCACTCAATTCAGGATATTCAAATAAAATAGGAGTTGACATCCGACCCGAAGTGAAGTTAGGATGTATTTCTTGACAGGTTTCCCATTCTGTCTTGTCATGCGAAATGGGGTGCTCTTGTCACACTAGTCAGTTTTTCCTCCTTACCGCAGCCATCCACTTCAGGTTTCTGTCTCTTTCTGTTCCAAGAACGTTGTAAAATGGTTGTGAGACATAAACACGAGCCAAACCCTTTGAAGTAGTGGACGACGTTAAATTTAGTGCCCTCTTTTCGTTGTTTCGTACCTTTAGACTAGGTACTACTATGTTCGCAAAGATTCAACCAATTCTTTTGGGTGAAACCGTGAGCAAACGCGTGAAACATGCCGAAGAGATGGGCCGTGCGCGGTGATTGAAAAACCAACGATTTATCCACTGCCTCATTTTGGCTCCCTTTTGCACGCTCAAAATTCTCATTCATTCGGTGTCAACAATTGTTTATTAGTTACAACAACAACACCCATGCGGAATTCGTCAGTTTCGAACCGAGTAGAGTCCATTATCGAGGGGTGCTACCTCACCAGTTCGGCCCATATTGACCATCCTTCTGTGGTCCTTGCAAAAGGAGATTACTGAAATGGACGAAAATTGTACGAAACCACCAAACATGGGTACGAGAATAACACAAGTATTATCCAGGATTTGCGCAGGGATAAATCACAAAAGTATGATAAACACTTTCATGGTGCACGTCCGATCCATGATTTTTCACCTCCTCGCCGCACCCGATTCTCTAGTCCCAACAAAGATGACAGTTTCCGCTTTTTCGTACAGCCTACATAAACAAGCTATTTCAGTTTGTGGATGACATTCAGATTTGACATTTTCCACATATCGGTGTGCGACGTCCTCTTGAATTATCGAGTCCGCTGGTGGCTAAAGCTTATCCAAAGCGGTCTGTACACTACTCTTTCTGGCGACGATTGCTGGCGGCGAACCGAACGAACGTAAGGCGACGGCAGTAACATGGGATAGATTGGCGAGGAGCACAACTCGATTTCCCCGTCAGTAATTTAGGTGCGGTCTGTCATATTCATGTGAGATAACAACGTGCATTTACCGTACCGCAGCAGACGCAGTAAAGGAGTTATTTATGCCGCTGAGGTACTGGTGAAAGGAAGAAGGCCTTCGCTGCAGAGTGATACATTAGAAAATGCCAACTGAACAGTTACAGACTATTGGACGGGGAAGCAAAACTCTCATATGCATCTTATTCACAAAAACTGAATATACATCTCTTTGAACGCGTCTTTTTGAACTTTCCTGGATATTCTTTGACCGTTGCTGAAATTCAAGCAAATGCTACAAAGCGACTCCACAAATTCCGCAAAGCGGATTTACAAGAAAACATACTACTCACATGCTTTTCCCTATCATTAGTATCACCGTTACACTGGTATGTAAATGACTTTCGAATTTACTGTGTCTTTAAATCGAAGTATAGATTTCTGGTGGCGAAAGGGAATATAGTGCCAATCAGACGATAGCGAAGAAGGAATCAGTCCGGGGAGAAACTTAATGAGCAACACTGCTTATTAAAAATTAGTTAATCAACTTTCTACTAACCCAGACAGACAATGAAGTTGTAAAAATCCCGAATGGTTTCTTCGTTTGGCCTATCTGATGACTGTGAGAGGAAATTCTGACCATTTGGGAAAGGTCACACAGATGTATCGTGATTCCTGTGAAGGTTCTGATGAGCACCCAATGTACCAGAGTGGATGCGGTATGATCAGTCATGAGAAGCAGCCCATCACACTACGTGTCCTAGTTAGGGCTCATCATTCGGATGTGTCAGAGATGCTTAATCACGGGATGCTTGAGTTGTTGAACGCAAGACCACGTGGCCCTGACCACGTGCGAGTGTAGAGTAAACAAAGTTCAAAAGCTAGTTGTAATCACTGTTTGCACAAAACCGCATGTATGTGCCCAACAATCTATCATTCGATTTGCTAGATCGTGTATACGATATAATCCCCCCCCCCTAGATGCCGCTTATTACCGGCAGTTTATCAATCCTAGGAGCTATAGGGGTGATATTATTGTTGAAATGCCAACACCTACCTCGAATTATGAATATGATTACTGAACTTTTAGATTTGTGACAAATTTGAATGTGTTTCTTTATGATGCTATGTCAGTGTAGTCGACGAACCACTTCCCCCAGTCTTAGTTGTAACAACATGAGGTTCCACAATACCCCGAAGTGACTACTCGAGTGTTGTCGAACCCTCCAATTTCCCTTTGGGTGGGTTTACATTGTAAGTGGAACCAAGAAACTAATATCACGGAAAAAATTGAAGATATCCAGAGGAGACTGAGGTGTTCGCTCGTGTGGCGGTATCACTTAGCAGCACCTTGCCGACTTTCGTCCCATCAGGGCACTGCATCTGTGTGACCGATCTTTGTTGGTCTGACAAGGTCACTCCCTAATGACTATTCAACCAGCACACCTGGTCCTGAGAAAATGAACCCTGCAGACTCACCTATTACCTTCACTGCAACAAAGCATTTGGTCAGGGATTGAGCTCTTTTGACACAGCTCTACCTTTTCACTCATAGCACCTTTCAGTTAAGGTTGTCTATCTATTCAAACAACCTACACAGATACTTCGAAATAACATATTATATTTCATACTATCGTAGTATATTATAAACATTATATATCAGCACTATTTCTCCTCGGCTGATAACCATTTCTCATGCCTATCGAGAATTGCTTCCAGACTGGGCAGCATATCCATACATCGGTTGCACATTTTGTATGGAAATGACTCACTCGACAATGTTTACACGATTGAGTTGGTATACTACTTAGATCCTAATATCCTTTATGAAAAAGTTTTACACTTTCGTTAGACGGACAACAGACACTTTTCTTCACTTGGCGTCTTCAGTGCATCCATGCATTCTCAACAATATTAAAAATACTGTACATGGAGTCTGACGAATCAAAAAAGGTGCTGGTGGAAAGCGGTGCGCTCTGCACCTAAACGTCTCGCAAACTAGACACTTCATGCTTAGTAGTGTTGCGTTGCAGTTCAAAAATTTTTACTAAGGCAAAGTCGTTCGTGATTTGGGCTAACATGGAAAACCGACCGAAAACCAGTCCACAGTATCTCCGGAAAAGAATTTTTACTTATTAAGGTAATGCATTTTTTATCTGTCGGTTAAGCCATGCTAGGCTGCTGTTTACGTGGCTCGATCGAAAGTAAAAGTATGAAAGAACAGAACTGGTACCATTTGTAATGTACTACTCACAAGGTTGCTGAAAATCCATCGACAGCCCACGACCGGTTTCGCCCTTCTTGGGGCTCATCAGGTAGGCGCAGTCCCCGGATTTCCGTCAACCTTATGTTCTACTTGAAACCAAATTGCACGAAATAAGCGAATATATACTCATTTGCAAACTAATTTGGTTTTTCGAAAGACTCATCTGGAACCCGGCTGAATCTCTCGTTTATGATGTTCTCAGCCAACTGGTACCAGTTTCACGAAATTTCCAGTTATACTTCCAATAGGCAGCTACGTAAGACTGAGGCTTAATTCCATCGCTATCTTTCAGCGACACCGACTAATTCTGTGATCCGAAATGTTCGACATCATCATTACCATTGACAGCAACGCCAATGAACACCGATACTCCAGAGCTATAAAGGCACTTTAATTTACCTGAATCACTTATTACAATGGAAAAGAAAAAAGGGACAGAACCTAGAACTAACCTATTACACACATCACACACCCACCTTCCGACACTCACTCAGAAGACCTTGATAGAAACTCTCAGCATAAACGCCACTGACAGTGGTCAGCCACCTGTTTAATCAAATCCGTTCCGTAACGACTCGCGCATTCTAAGGGCCAATGTCAGGATTCGCATTCGTCGCTTGCACGCACTTTTTATGTTTGTGACCAGGCTCTTAAAAATGAATGACAGTAGTCCTAATGTAAATGAACAGGAGATATTGAAACTAAGAGTTGGCCAATCTCTCTGTCCGGAAGCAAAATCCACTTTTGCGCACCACTCATCATAGCAGTTACCAACTCTCTGAGGGCTTCCGTACCGAATTTCTGCTGTTCAAGCCTGTGTCAGTGAGAGAAGTAGTTACAACTTCTGGTTACGTCTAACCGAGAGAAAAAATAACTTGATTTCAACCTCTAACGGTTTTCGTTAAAGATATCACATGAGTGGCATTCACTGATAACCCGAAACAGGGGAGATTAGTCTTCGGATACCTCAGTTTGTGTTTTACATTAAGAAACTAAATTGTCTTTCTGAAAAACTATATGACATTTTCAAGCCAAATTTCTCTAATCAAGGTTTTCTGATTTAGTTTGTGACTGACACCCTATCCTCGTTGTTGCCTCAAACTTTGCCCAATAATACGTTGAAGTTTTGTAGCAGACGACTAAGGTTCCAAATTATCCCGACTAGTGACTCGAATGGCTGACATCCGTAGTGATAGAATATTATTTCGTCTAAGTGAATAGACAGAGAGTGTCTATTCAGTCAGGTAAGGAAATTTCTAGCTGAGAAGAACGTCGCGTGCCAAGGGAGTTTGTACACAAAATTTCTGGTGAAGCTCTTTGGGCGATTTGTCAATACGAATCCTTGTGTGAGAAACCCCTATCAGAGCGCCTTAAAATTGCTCAAAGCTGAGAGTTTTATTCACACGGCTCTCATGTTTTATTTGTCGTGCCCTGACTGGATTCGTCTCCGGTGGTCTATTTATGAAACTGACTGAAACCTATCATTATCGACTGAACTGGCATGTGACCGTCAGCTGATATTTCAAACATCTGTTCCCTTATGCTCACCCTTTGTGTGATTCGGAAAGAACATTCATTCGCCAAATGTGGACCAGAAACAAAAAGGTCTCACTCGTTCTTCGCTGAGTGACATTCAGTCAACCATATTGTCTTCAAGTGCATCCCGCAAGTGTTTGGCGGATGCTGGCCGCATTGCCACTACTTCTTCGGCTAATTAGTTGCTGAGCGGTATACGTATATGTACAGGATTATTATTTTATAATTAGTGATGAAGCGCATATATTATTCGGGTGAAGATAAAATACATTGTATCGCCTTCTTTCTGTAAAACTTAGTCGAATGATTTATAATTTCCTCCGACTGCCTTCAAAAATACCTCACATCCTATATTCGGAATTCTTCATCAGCGAACTAGTGCTGTTCCTTAATGACTGGATGACGTCCGAAGTGTGTTGGCCTGGCAACCGTGTTTAGTAGACGCATGTGTACACAAAAGGTTTGGAAGTCCCTTTATGTGCTACTGTGTAACTGCACTCCAAGGACAAAGATTGCCGGGTCAACTCGAAGATGCCCGCTGACAGCCATCAGCCTGCCCTCGTAAAATCACATGTAAATAAGCACTAGCACCGCAGAAAACAATTAAATCTCCTCCATCAATTCCTCCAAGTGCCGTAGGTGCATTGCTTTACTTGTTAAAAATTAAAGCACACCTGTCTCATTTTACGCGCTATAAAAAATCGTTCGTCTGTAACACCCTTCCGGTGCCTAGCTGCATGCTATCCCGAAGGAAGCNCACCCTTCCGGTGCCTAGCTGCCATGCTATCCGAAGGAAGCACGAGGGCTGGGATACTGCCAGGTTGCTCAAGCCTAGACAGGGGAAGTCGAGAGGCAGAGGTCGAGTTTGAACCACGGACCTTCCGGTCAGTAACTTTGCGCTCTAACCACTTGAGCCATCTCGCCCCCCTACGCACTATAAGGTGATAATGAATAGGGGAACGATAAGAATCTTTAATAAAGTACCGCTGTCCCAGACATGTGCGGCTGAGTAAACTCTAAAAAGGCAATTAACCTCTACCTAAAGGACTTTCCAGAATAACATGCGCACCAAATGCTGGTCCCTGCCAATGCACCTCATTCAATATGTTGAGGCACATTGTGTCGTAAAATGGACAGAGAATTACTTAATATTGAGACAATTGCTAATGATATTCTGCGTTAAACACGTGACTAAACGAGCAAGCTAACAGATTGTTTCCAATGATACTAATTGTTTAAAGTGCTCGTCACCCAAAGTGGTATGATAAGTAACATTCATTGTGCACACATTTTCGTGGTCCCAACTATGGACACAGAACCACAATCTTATTTGTCCACATGCAGCAGATCTTTGAACGTTTAGCATCAAACACTGACATGCAGATCAGTGAATTTGTAACCACTTCTCAGTTGTACTGTTTTTAGCATTGCAACTGAATGCACTTCTCGACATCCCTCAGTATCCCTCATTCCGTAGCCTAGGTATGAAACCTGATCACAAAAATGCTCCGGTGACTGAAGCATTTTCCATTGACACCCTTCCGGAATGTTTCATATCTTGTAGATGCGCGAAGATCTAAGTTTAGTTAGGCCATGGAGTTGGTGAATTCTTCCAAATAGAACTAAATTGGCTAGCATTGTGTGAGTTAACACAAATGACTTGACCCCCTTTTGTTGTGAAATTCGTCAGCATTTCTTTAGAGTAGCCGCATAACATTATCAGAGTTCAGTTTGCATGTTGGCTGAAATCAGGGTCAACATCCAAAAATAACTGTTTACACTTAGCAGGCACGGAGTGCATGTGCTCGAATTTCGCCGTCTTTTGCAATTTTATTCATGTTTCTGATCGGATAATGCTACAAAATCCCGAATATAGACATACAGCGACACATAGTGAGAACCTACTTCCGTTACAATCACACTTTGTATTCTTGAGTAAGCTGTAGTGTAAATATCCTCTCAATGCTTATTGAAAGGAACCAACAGTTTACCGAATTTTCGTGGAAAAGACTGCATTCTGACTGTTGTTTCAACAATGACTGATTAGGTCTGAGGTGTCCTAAAATTATCCAAAATTTTCTATCGAAAAATGCACATTATTCGTTATGTATCTTATCTCCACGAGGGCTCTAGCTGTATTCCCGAGGTCTAACTAACGGCCTACTCTGGAACTGCAGCCAACCGGGTTGCTTTACTTGAGTGTCACAAGTGTCCGGATTTTGAATGGAAGATTTTCTTTCTTCTGGTGTGATTGGGACAGCTGATTACCGTGTTCTGGATAAGCCTGAAGTCCACCGAAACCTGTTGATCATTTTGTTTGACAAGCTTGTGCGTCCGCATCCGCCGACGAATCGACATACCACTTCTTCCGAGATGCCTTGTCGTTTAATCTGGATTTCCTGGGTCATTTGAACGTGTGCGCTGTCGTACCCGAGCGACACGGGGATTGACTTGGTTATCACCCACCTGACACATTTACATGCCAAAAAAGAACAACATCGACATTTCTCCAAACGAACTTGCCTACACCAAACGGAGGTGCGTACATATGCACGTGCTTGTTCACGTACCTGAGGAAACGCTATGTGCACACCGGATGACCGAGACACTGCGCCAACTGCTCAGGCTGTGGCGGCACGCAAAGTGCGGAATTAGGGGTGCGAGTCTTTGCCACCGGTCCTAACACACCAAACGCACTGTAAGTGAATCGGATCACGTCAAATGAAGCTTGCATAACCAGTTCCGTGAACGAACAGACTTGAAAACGGAGGACCAGATGAAACTTGATCTCACTTCAAAGCACTCAAGAATAGTCAAACAAGAGGCATTCTTTGTCTTCTCATGTTCTAGAGTAAAACACATCGGTTTGTGTTCAGCAAGTGTAACAGACAAACAAACGCACTTTCACCGGCTTGATGCTAATGGACGGAGGCGCTAGCGAATCAAGCAGATGTGTACACGAAGTGAAGTCTGTTTTTCACTCATCCAATTATTGGTAGATGAATTAATTGGATCTAGGATTTAGATCAAAGCAGGTTTGCCAGAAAATTTGACCAACTTGTGCATCCAAGGTTGTGTGCAGGCCAGATTACACGTGTGGGCTGATGAATGAACAGGTATTTGAAGGCTTGGATGACGTCAACATTGAAGTATTTTTGGTATGTCGCAAAATTTCTATGAGTTACTTCAACCGAATGCAAAGACGTCTGGCCTACTGGTGAAAACATCGATGTCTTTGGTGATCACTTGGGTAGAGCTGAAGTAACACCTATACCAATCTTTGAAGCCATCAGGCCTGCTAATTTCATACTTACAGAGGTACGCTGTCCGTCATAGTTTACTCTGAAGGACAGCCATCTTGAAAATTGCTAATTTTACTTTCTATCCTTCGTACCATCAAAAATTAGTTAGCGAGTTAGTTAGCTCCCTCAGAAGTTCCGACAAAACACAACTTCGCCCGTTTCCTGTGCTTTGTATTATGTATTAGAGGCAACACGCATATACAGAATAGATGGGTTCATGTTCACTTCTGAGCCGTCGCGGGGTTCCAAAGGCCTGCAAAAGTCTACATTTTTTTGTGTCACCGCAAAATAAGTGGGAAAGCACATATTCCCTTAGTGATGATTGACATGACTGTAAGGCATGCCCCATGTCTGACTAGGGTCAAACAAGCTCTGTGTCTTGCCCTGCATGGCAACAGCTGACTGATTAGAACAGCGCCTCTATCTACAAGTTACATATTTCCTGATCTTTACATTTTCTGGTGACCTGAATTGGAGCAGATGGTGCCATCATGCCCTGCTTCATAACTAGCCATCCGAACTGAACGGCGACGGTTCGTCATCTGACCCATCACTACTTTTATGCGTCGTTTATTCCCAACTAGTATTCCGTCCTTCACAAAACCAATCACTTCATTGTCTTTGAAGGATAGTTATTGTGAATACAGTCCCTAGGTTATGAAATTTAGTCAAGGATGGAACCTAGGTACACGCGAATACTTCCGGTTTAGGTTGGCTGTTTTAATTACCGATGACGAGTTTGAATTTCCATACCGCGAATGCACGCAAACACCATCACGCCACACAGCCAATCGTCACTCAGGTTGACGATGCGACGTGTCTCAACTGATTCAGAAGACTAGTGGTCACATGCCAGAAATTGTTTACATCGGCTTTCGACAAGCGTGTGGGCAAAGGGATGTGTGGGTTTATGTGTCAGTTGGCCTCTTCCGACTATCGATTTATATTAAAGCAATGTGCGGCTGCATCCCAGCTTGACACCCTGGGTTATAAGGGTAACTTGCATTTTGGGACAAAAAGAGGTGATTTCCTATTCCACAGTGCTAACAAAAAAGCCCCTCTGCATTCACTGTAGTACTCCCATAAGCCATTCAACTTTGGGAATTTCACAAAAATATACTGCACGCTTCTCCTTAGTGACCTGGGTTTCCCAGAACAATTGTGCCATGTCAGGAGATGGGCTATCTGACTCAGACTGGTGTGAATGTGAATTTCACCAACTCATCCACCATTTCCAATCCAGCTAAAATTGTCAGACTAAAAAGCTTCGATGGGCGGATATTCCTATTCACACAACCAGGACTGTTAGTAGGCCGTCATTCGAGACGCTCGGCAAACCGATTACATCACACGATAGTAACCCGTACACGCGTTCTGACGTGATAATTCAAGGGCTTAAAGTCTGTACTGATAGCGCAGTAGCGAAACATTCCTCACCTATCAGACATCTGGGCTTCAAAGCACGGCAATTAAGATACACTGTCGATGAAATCTGGTAAGTGCTGGTTCAGAGCTTACCTTCTTTGGTGCAGAATACATTTGCCAGGTAGATTGGAAGACATAAAACAAAAATGATGTGAATACATGTTTTTACGGGGAGATGAAGGATTTCATCATACAGGCCAAAATTATTTTGCTCACTACACATATCTTCCATCCAGCTCTTGGTAACACAGACAGTTTAGATTGGCCGCGGTAGCTGTGTTAGATATACCAGTGACTGAGACAGGTTTAGTACATGAGGCCAGCCGTGAAGACAAAGCCGAATATCTGCGCTATGACAGCAAGGACAGAATCAACGGACACTTAAGTTGTGTCGCAGTTCGAACTGCGATCGGCCCACGTAGTTGATAATAGAGATCCATTTGAAGGGCATGTCGTGTTTACCATCTCAGTGGTCTGGTCATCTCCAAGAAGCCAGAGCTGAGCTATTTGGCTTCTGTTGTTGACCCATACAGAGTAAGCGACGGCTGCTGGTATTGAAATGTGGGGTGAATATACAGAAAGTGTTGGAGGACATTATCGTTTAATCAAGTAGCCTTTCCAATCTACTTGTCGGTATTGATGTATGGGACAATGAATGACAAGCTCATTGGATGCTGAAAAGTCCTCCTTGAAGTGGTTAGAATGAAACCATGAAACGCTTAATCATACTGTAGTTAGGCTTACCTGACACAATTTATTCCTAATTTCTGTAAAATTTCGAGAAAAAATTGTGATGTGTGTGGTCACTGGAAGACTGCTGTGCTGTTGTAAACAGCTCTGTATCAACATAAAAACTGTGCTTTTTGAACTGTTCTAAGTTTAAAAACACAAAGTAGCCAGATGGATCCTTTTAATAGGCCCCGTCAAAAACATTTTTGATTTTGTAACCCTTGTAAGAAGACGTATCTCGAGAAAAATGAACCTATTTTTGGAACTTTCTCCGTTTTATTTCACACACCCCTTTAATCTGCACGAAAAGTGAACATGATATTTCCCTCCGGCAGTTTGACCCACTGAAATTTTTTAATCAGTGTGAAACTTCCAGAACCTCAGATGCACTATGGTGGTCTTTCTCGCCTACTTTTGGGACGTGAATTTTTTCGACTTAAGAGAACCTGAGTGCACTAACTGATGCTCTGTCTCAGGTGCACTGTTTTGTCATCACATTTCATGCATGGCAAGTAATCACTCCAAAAGTTTTGCGCAAGCTTGCTGAAAGTTATATAAAATAGATTTGTAAGTGTCCACCCCGTGATGCCACTCGTCAGCCTTCAGAGAGTTAAGCACTCAGTCAACCCAGCTGCTAGTGGGTTATGTGGCGGAACACTTTATATGGATCTCAATATTTTCTGTAGATATTTTAGAATTATCTCGTGGAGGGGTCAATTATTTTTGGACTCAGTACTGTCTGAAAATTCCACAGAGTCCGTTGGTGTTGTTATACTAGAAAGGATCACCATTTTCAGCTATAGTTGTCGAATAACCTTCAGATCTCATTAGCCAGGTCAGGTCGAATAGCTGTACGCCATACTTGAGAATATTTCTCTTCCAGTCTGGTCTGCCTGTTGGGTCGGTCATTTCGGTTAGTATACTGTTACGAATTAGCTCGCTTCCATAGCCCGACTAATTTCGGTTACACACACCTAGCCAATCTAGATGAACGCATCTGTGCGTTGGAATGCGTTTTTTCTGCTGCCAACGAGCCTTTAAATATTGTCCTGCAACATTTTAATGGATATGTCACCCCTCAGGTGTTATGTGGTGTTTTTGCGTCTCCGTTGGTACTCGTTAGCATCGTGTATCTTATGGCAGGTCTTCACTCTGCTCAGAATGTGTGAGATGCCGTTACATGAACGTTCAGTCAACGCATGATCACGTGGTATGAAGTGTGTGACGGGAAGACGGTGATGCTACGCATTGTCTGAGTGCAAGCTATCCGCGCTGGTGATCAGTCACTTGTGGTCACACGGAAACGTGTTCGCCCGGAGGATAGCAGGTTTGAATGGTGTTAGAGATTCGTAAGATGAGCACTTCCGAATGTTTCCAGAAGAGGCAATGTTTTTCGACCATTCAGCGTATACTGGTGGTAGTTTGGATAGATTTTGTAATCTTCAATAGAGATCTCGCTCTACGAATGCTGAAATGCCAAGAAGCACCGTACAGCTGTTTCATGTTTGTTGGGAATCATCAGCGGTGCACGTCTCACGAAACTCAAGAAGTTCTGGACGCCCACTTTCTGGCCATCGGTAGAAACGTTAAACGTTGGGCACAAAGTGATTTACTTGCTGGATAGAATCTCAACTACGTATTTCACTAACCAGTTCACTGAGAACATCAGTGGTCAAAGCCGTGAACTTCACAGCTGTATAACGTCGGTCTACCACAGATAATCTAGATTCAACTTACGTCATGTGCTTTGTTTCACGCTGCCAGAATTAACAGCTCTACTAAGTTCATATTTAACAAATGCCTGTTCCTTTGAAATAAGATACACAAATTATATACCGACACTAACTGGATCCTTTCAGTTAAACATTCATTTCAAATTTGAACAGCCTTGAAGATATAGTTAGCTCATGCGTGTGTTTCTGGATGTCGTACTTGTGTTTGCTATGATCTATTCAATGGTTATATCAGAATGTTTTCAGCATGAATTGGCAGCAATATATATTCTCAACTACGTGCTTTTCTATTTTCTCGAAAGCCTTTGAAATCCCTCCTGAACAACATGGAGAGTCTGGATAAACTGGATCTCTTGACAGAGGTGTCTAAGCAACAGCTACAAATTGCCAGCCTGGAACAAGCAAAACTCGCGCTGGAGTCACAGCTACAGCGAATGCAGGTTCGGCAACGGTTTTTGGTGTCCTTTCTCAGCCTTCCTGTAATGTCAGTGTTTCTTCAAATATTCTTTTATTGCGAACTAAAATACAGATCACAGTTTTCTACCACATTCCGTATAGTTTAGTTGAAATAGACAAGCAAGAAGCCAAACATATTCATCGTCAGCTTAAAAAAGGCTTCACGAATACAATGCGTCACCTTTGCTGCTCTCTGTAGCCATATTACTCGTCCTTCATTGTTCTTCGACACAGTCAGCCAGAATAAATGCTTACGAGAGACCGGCTGAGTAGTTAGCAGCGATTCCAAGGAACCTACAGTGGCAGAATTTGAAGGAAGCGACTACTCAGAAGGAGCAGATGCACCAAACCGTCATGCGACTTGGCAGTTGCCCGTAATTTGCCCCACAATAATACCAAAGTCAATCTTCGAAGTAAACAAAAAATTGAAATCAAGACATTCAGTTTCATATTTGTCAATTTGTAGACGGCTTTTGCGCTCGTGTACAGGACTCAGTAGGGCTCAGTTAAGAAGCGAATCCACTGACTGGGAAGTCCGTGCTTCGAATTCAACCTCCGTATCTCAAATACCAATAATCAGACGCGGGTAAACTGGCAATATTTCAGCCCTCATACTTTTTTCGGCCAGACTGACAGATGGTTACTGGAAGAGTGTTACATCCCACAAATAGCACAACTTGATTGTGTGGAGTGCCAGACTGAATGTACTATTCTATTACTTGTGTTCTTTGATGCTTTCCTTCCTATAAAACGAAATGCTTCGACGGACCACTTCGTCCTCCCCGTGCTCATGCCAGGCATCGTTCACTAAAACCGAATTTCGCACTTCAGAGCCTTAAGTATACTTTGGCACGAAAAGCAAGTCCCTGCAAGACTGATCATCAATAAAGTAATCCTCTTAATAGCACAACTTGATTGTGTGGAGTGCCAGACTGAATGTACTATTCTATTACTTGTGTTCTTTGATGCTTTCCTCCCTATAAAACGAATTACTTCGACGAGCCACGTCGTCCTCCCCGTGCTCATGCCAGACATCAGATCATCGTACACTAAAACCGAACTTCGCAGTTCAAAGCCTTAAGTATACTTTGGCACGAAAACCAAGTCCCTGCAAGACTGATCATCAATGAAGTAATCCTCTTAGGATATTCATTTTAATGCCATCTTCCTCCGCAGTCATGTGGCTTTGTATGATAACTACAAGACTGTGCAAAGTTTTCCTTTCGAAAATATATTGCGATATCTTAAATATCGTACCAACTGAAACATGAGGCAGCTTTTGTGCAACACAGTGAGTTAAAGTATATCGAAGGGCTCTTTTCGCACAACCACGTGAAGTGAAGGAGGAGACAGAGGCGGTCAAACAATGACTTGGCAGAGAAGTATAAAAGCCATTACCAGCAAACTCAGTTGCACTGGTCATTGTCGTCTTCCTGGATGGGGACCCCGAGACGGTCTACAGAAATGGTTACAGACAGTCAGATGTCGCGTCCTCAATGGCGCTCGTGCATCCAAGCTATTGCTTCAGTGTATAGCTCCCTTCCCAATCCCCCCACTTGAGAGCCCACTGACAGTGCTGGATTTATGCGCCAATTTATCAACTCCCCGATGATGATGATGATGATGATGATGATGATGATGATGATGATGATGATGATGATGATGATGATGATGATGATGATGATGATGAAACGAGATGTTCAGTTGAGTCTCTCGTGGAAGCCAATGGATGCATACAAATGAATGTATGTATCGAAACATGACTATCTCCCCCCAATAAGACTGATTTTGTGTTGTCCCAATCCTGTTGCTCCAAAGTGTTTCAATCGGCTTGAAACACCACGGTAATTAACCTTCCAAGTTCATGCCAATCACTAGGTCCTTACAATTTAAGGGCAAGTAATTTAATCATACGATATGTAGGATACGATATATCCGGATTAACGCATAACAGTACCATTCTTAGCGGCATAAACACACCTCTGACAGGTGAACGGTGACAGGATTGACTGGACCTGAGTAATTAAGGTCAGTAAAGTCTGTCCAAAATACAGCCGACTAATCTCGCTTCTAAAGTTTTCACACTGAAAAAACCCTCCTTCCCTTCGCGTTCATGAAAGACCGGTGAACTTCGTGCACCTACCAAAAAACTGTGTGCATGCCCTGTCAATCAACAGGCAGACACAGGAGGATCACATGATGGCGTTACCAGCTGGTATTGTTTCACCTTACGGTGGATTCCCACACCAACCTGAGCATGATGTCTTGTCTTGTTAAAGTGAAGGAAAGCATAATCCTTGAGCAACAGTTTGTCGTTGCAGGCATATTCACTTTCAGGTAATCACCTTCAGCTCATCTAAAGAGCGAAATTTACGTTGGATGTCATTTAGCCATGGGTTTCTTCAGTCTGGTCAGTAAAATTTGTGCTTCTACTCCTGTGACCAATTTCGCACTGGAGTTCTTCAACTGCAGCGCACACGGGAACACGTTTGGATTTCCCGTCCTTCGTATGTGTGCACCCTACTACATATTTATTGTTGTTATGGCGATAATCCAATTGCTTTTGTAAGGCTTCACTGTAATGCATCTGTTCATCTGACTGTCTGCTATAGGAACAATTGACAGGTATATCGCTGGCGGCAGAAAAACCTATTTTCGGCCTCCCTACTTCAATCAACCAAGAAAACGGTGATGATGCGTTAGTCGCGATGCCGCCACCATCTGTCAACATGGCTGAAGGTGTGCATCTCAGTAAGTATTTGATTCCTTCGGATTCCTTTGTAGCGAACCTGTGGAAAAATGGTTGAAATATAACAGCGCCAGATAGCATATTATGCATTTTATTTTGAGAAACTCTAGAAACCTCACTGCGAGGAGTAAGCGAGGTTGCTGTCACTGCGGGTCCATGGAAGTCAAAACGCACTCAGTGCGTGCTACTAGTTGGGTTTTATTTGTCAAAACTTGCCAAACTAACGAGAAACATCTTATTGGGAAGATGATCGGAATGTCACCACAGGCATAAAGTCCTATTTTCAATGACCCATGAAGTACTAGAACAAAAGTTACGAGTTTCCGTTTTGTGACTGAATCCTGCAAGTTGTGTTTGGGAAAGTTATTATTTCTACCAGACGATGCTCCAGACAATTATTGTTTTTTGAACCCCCCCCCCCCTATGAGATCTTCCTTCGTCCTGCAGTTTGTCTTCCAATCAACGTCTTCCTCCTTTATCCTCCTATTACAGATGTCCGACAGTTCCAATTCTGTATTGACCTGTTTCATCCACACCATCATCTGTGGTTTGAGGAGTACCTGGGGGCTGTTCAGACAGCTGTCTACTAGTCTCTTTGTGCTTCAGCATGGCACCTGATTTGTTCTGGATCCTTACCTGATAGCAGACAATTTAGACGTTTCATACTGGGTTCTTTGGGTCCAACAGCGCTTCTAGACGGCCGTTAGCGCCACAGTTTAAATTCGAACAAACGTCACTTGATGTTGAGAGCACCAGTGAAGTAGGATGTTCACGGAAGACTGCGGAACCGGTTTGGTCACACAGTAGTACTTGTATCAGTCAGACTAACCTAAGACCGTTTTCTGGTGTTCTATCAATAAAATGTTTTCCCCATAGCCCTGCTGCGTCATTCTCTCACAGGACACTGTGAGACTGTTATGACAATTGCACTCAATGCTTCCATTCATCCGGGGCTATTCCACGAAAACTTTGCAAAAAATAATTTCACCCCGTGGTTGCCTTTCAGATAAGAATGAACAGCCAGGTTATCGTTAGGAACGGGTTGAGTTTATAATCAGGTTCCAAAGAGCAAAAATGTTAGCGTCAGACGCTACTCTGATGCTCACATTGCTTGTGGACCCCACCAGGGCCGCTTTAGCGCATTGCCGTTCTCAGGAGATCACTGGCTATTTTGCCGGCTTACTGTAACTTTAATTACTCTAAAGTAATAGACAAATAGTCAGGGTGAATTTTGTTTTCGAACCAGCTGGTTGTTCCTTCGGCCTATAGTGCGACAAATGGAAATGTCAGATTTTATTTACCTATTTATCCATAATCATGATCCACAAGCGTGCAAAAACTGGTCTGCGCGCATGTGTTCGGAGACTTAAAAAAGACTAAAATGTCTCAATAAGCATGAAAGCGCTGATGTACCTGGGTTTCTGGGGATCCTGTCATATCTTCACCAAACTACAGGTAAGCGGTTATCTACCATCTTCAGCGCTAGAGTAAGCCATGGCCAGTAACCTTCGTTTAGACTACAAAGTTATCGCATGGATTCAGAAGAGCCAGTCTGCATTTTAGAAAGAAATCACTCCACTCCTTATGTTTTAGACCATTTATACACTTACGTAGGGTGGTAAAGCTAAGGAATTGTGTGGGGTGCTTTTACATGGAAACCGTACCAAAAACGCGAGGTTAAAGCTTTGTTAAAAATGACTGAGCCATTCTGTCCCTCACATTTGTCAAACTTTATAGTCAAACATGTTAACAGCTGAACCATTCAAGTGACTATTCACATTTAATTACGCAAGTATTCCAAACGTCTAGTTTGGAATCAGAATGCAATTTTCATCCGAATAAATAACGAACGTAAGTCACGAAATCCTTGATTGTTTATCGATCAAGGCAATTTAGACGTCCCCTTGTCCCATTTTAGATAGTGAGAGAGCAGCTGCCCTGTCTGTTCCAGAATTTTGTTGGCCAGCGACGTTTGGGTGGTTTGGTAGGGAACAATGATGCAGTCTTAACGATTCTTATGGGTTCGTCTAGGGATCGTACCAATCAGATGAGTATTACACTGGTCACCTCTCTCAGACAAGCGTGATGAGACAAGTGAGAGTCAGAGCAGTGACTCAAAAAGTTTAGTTGACCAACTATGAGTGATCTGTGGTTTAAGTAGACCAAGCAAACAGTTTTGAATGAAGAGAACAAGAAGTTAAACTGAACAACTAACCGGAATTACAGGTCAGTCATGATGAACAAAACTTATTTGGTCGCAAATAACACCGGCAGATTTGCCTTAATTAGCGTTATTCATACTTTCAGTCCCCGATAACGTGTTAATGCGACCATATCGAACGAGCTTTAAGTATGATTAGCTACTTTTCGTGTGGATGAAAAAAGCATCCTGCGCAGCGTGTTTGCTAGGGTTATTAAAGTGTGATGATCCAGTGCCAATATGGGGAAAAGGCAGCTTTATACTTTAAGTCTCCGGTGTTCTCAACTACGCGGAAATCTGTACAAAATTTGCCATGAATGAACGTCAAGTTTTACCGGACTAATTTGTGGGATATGCAAATATCTCTGCTGTCGCCAAACTCCGATTCCTCCCATGGGGCTAAGTGATGACAGGCTGTAACAAAACGCATCATATGCGTACCATTTTCGCCCCATTGGATTCGTCGACTGATGATGTGGATTGAAATCGAAAAATCGTTGTTGGCGCGTGATCAAGTTGTGCTGGGACATTTATGCCACTGCCACTAATCGTGGAGCAAGCTCTGAGTGAACATTGTGAGCATGCTTTGGTATTTGTCTGTGTAATCATTAAAATCCACACATTGGACAGCTGTGTACTCTCTTGCAAGTGTCGCCCCACTACCGACACTCAGTCTCCGAAATCCCTGTTTAGTTGGGCCGTAATCAGATATATTTTGCGAGTCACAGGATACGTCGTCACCGCTTCCAAAGTTTCAGCCGACTGCCTGTCTGAATTAGTCAAGGAGTCAATCCATGGTAGGATACGAGTGAGTACAGGGAGGGCCATATATAGGTTGATTTTGCAATTTCGCTCCAAAGCGATAAAAAATAAGTCAACGATTTCTAAGCTGTTACTTGACACAGAACAGAAAACACACGCGCGCCCACAGTGTTTTCTGTTTCCTAACCAGAACCGACATTTCGGTCTGTTTAGTCTAGAGCACATTTCGGATCCTGAACAAGCTGCTGCATGGCAAGAACATAACTGTCACGACCGATGCATGTGGTCTTCACGCGCCATTAGAGCTGAACCGTTGAGTGGAAAATACTCTGTCGAACAAACGCGAATAAAATAAAAGATAAATGCTAGCTAACCCGGCTTGTGGGTGCCTTGCTTTCTGGTGTTTGAGCTGTTCACTGAGCCTGGGAGATTCTTTACAAACGACCCGCCACAAAACGAAATTTCACCATCAGTGTGTTGTAAAGTGGGGTGGAATTGGGCGCCGTTGGGTGTGTCCACAGGCTAAAACCGAATACCGTTGTGTCGCAAGTGTGGTCCAGTTATAAACTTGTGCAGAGCGCACAGACCCCAACCTGAGTGAAGCGTGTGAGGTTTGTCTTCCCTTCAGCATCGATTAGGATTCAGCTGTATAGTCTCACGGGATGCATCCATCACGTTTTTTCCCAGTTTATCTGGTTAGCACTTGATTTTAGCGCCGAATAGGTTAGCTTTAAACGGTTAGGGTCTAAATCTTATAGTCACTCTCGACTAAAGCGTACACAACTGATGTGGCTTCCTTACTGTTGATTTCAGACGGAGGAATCAGTGAGGTAAGTTGGCTTTTGTTACTCTTACAGTGTCTGTTTTGGCACTCACTACTAACATGTGATAACAGTCGTGAGTGGTTGAACAGTTCACGTCATATCTCACCGGAATTCGATTAGGTGTGGTTGCCATTAAGCGAGCTATAAACTGGGTGTTTGGTTGTGTGCCAGAGATTCCGCTTGATGACTCTGTCTAGCATCTGAATCTGTGTTGGCTCAAATCTCATGCATTCCACATATCCGGTTATGGCTTACTGAATTCCATGCTCACTCCAGAGTGATAGTCAAAGTTTGACTTGGTAGGAGGATGGGAAAGCGGCCACGAGAATTCCAGTTACTGCCGATTCACCTTCCACACACAAACACACAATCTTTCTCGTCCTCCTCTGGGGCCGGACCTGCGTCTTTTTGTATGTTTTTGGATATAGACATTGGAATACTTAAATGTCAGTTTGCCTAAGCAGTGCTTCCCAACTGGTACATCCCATCCAGATTGTTTGAATGCTGGGAGGTAAAGGCACCCCAAGGTACTTATGGTAGTCTAATATTCGGTCGGTGACAGTGAGAATAATGACAGCGATAACGATAATTTTGACAGGAAACGTTTAATAGCCGAAAGCAACCATTTAAAGTTTGAGGTAGGTCGTTTGTTTAGAGAAGCTCCTGGATGGTAAGACAAGTAAAACTAGAGGCATTCTGATGATGTTTCTAAAATGTCCATTGTTACTTGTAAAACAGAGCGGCGAAAACATTCATTGATTTTTCATGGTTATTTCTATCGTTCTTTTGTCAAGCGTTGAGGCTTCAATAGCACACATTCCAGAGCAAAAATTTTTCACACTGTTTTCCATCCAGTCGCGTTTTTACTTCTTTTGTAGACACGGCATCAGCCCCCGATTCCCGCTCACTTGCGAGTAACTGGTAGGTGAATTATTCCTGAGCTAGTTAGTTATTCACCCATCAGTTGATATTTTATTCCGAAAACCGAGCTCCTTGCGTCGGTGCAATTCAATGTTGTCCAGAACTTTTGAAAAAACTTGACCATTTAACTCTCTTGAAGCACTAAATCTATCCACTATGCGAACTTTTCAGCATTTATAACTCATTTACACCAAGACCACTCAAAATTTCTGCATTCTGTGTAGTGCTCAGTGGACCCATGTGGTAGGCAAGTATGCGCTGATGAGAGTCACGTGATATGTGATTAATTCACCACTTCACAAAGCCGTATCAGTGAAGTAAAGTAGTCGTTTTCTAATCAGAGGACCTGTCTGTTTTTTTGGATATAAGCGAGGAGTGTGATACCAAATGTCACGGTGTGTGGGGTTGTCGGCCAGAGTTTACGCTTTAAGTGCACTGACAGCTTCAATCTTAGTCTATTTTGTTAACCTATGTTCGCGCAGTATGCTCTGTAAGATAATACTGAGCAAGACACTGGAACATGTTGAGGGTTGTATGGTATGAACTCATGACCTACTCTAAGCTTGTTTGAATTCTCTTTCGGGACAGTGCGTTATTTCCCCCAGGTGACCAGCACTACCATCCTTATTGCAGTCGCGATCCTATCTTCTACCATGGAAGGAATTATAAAAACGCCGGTCATGAGAACCCACCCCTCCCTCAACCAGTGATTGACCGTGACTAACGGCGATTTAACCAGCATGGCTAAGAAACAAATAAAATTGCCATGAATTCAGTGCAGCCTTTGTCTCATCTGTTTTGCATAAAAGCGTCAATATTCGGGCGCTCTCGGGCCAGACCAGTCCTTCGTGTTCAAGTGGGTTAGACTATTGAGTGACTGGTCGCGGGGATGGTCCCCAAGAACATCCTAACAATCGCTGCCCTACTGTTCTAACTTTAAAGTCAGTGGTAGAACCTGAAGGTCCACAAACAGATTTCTACATCCTCGAACTGCCTTGTAGGTTGGACTTTTGTGTCAAGGCCCCAAACAAACAAACCGTTCCTCGGCCTGAGAAACCGGGTAGCATCACTGTCCTTTTCAGCTCTTTGTATACTGGCCACACTCTGCAACCATTTTAACCAAGTACGCTGCATAAGTATAGTTGATGGTGGAGTAAATTCTTCTGCCCTGAGCTTGGAAGAACCTGTGCGGTTTCTTTTTTGGATTTGTAAAAGTCAGTCAAACCGGGAAATGCACAAAACTAATGGTAACAATCGGGTCTCCTGATCAAAAATTCATGTAACAGCTGCCCTGCATGACATCCGTTTTATGAAACTTAGGTGAATATTTTAGACTGTTTGCTCTGGAATCTTTGGGAATGACCCAGCGGAGTTTTTCGATTCCGACACCTGAAGTTTTACCAGTGTTTCAACGGATCATTTAGAAAGAACCGTTTTGAATGTTTGATAGACAAGTTCATCCTGCAATTCAACTTAATATGTACAAGAAGCAGCCGAGATCTGTTTCCTTCTTGCTGGGGATGATTATCAGTTCACGAGCCGCATTGACACAATCACGAGGAGTAAATTTCGGGATTGAAAGTTGCTGTCACAACATCCTCATCTTCTGATAAGCAAATCACGGCTGAGCAATATTGTGGCTCAGATACCAAGTGAAAAGTTCCTGGTTCAAATCCCTTCAAGATTGGTGAAATGCGCACTTGTTGAAGACTCCACAGAAGGATAAGACATAGGTACTTGTTTTCCTCAGTAATGACTTACAGGATGCTGACAGAAAGAAAATCCATATTGGAAAATCAGAGTCCTCTCAGTATCCATAGGTTGTAAATCTGTAAAGCACTGATGTGTCCCGTACATGGGCCGATTTTGTATAGTTGGCATTTGGTTTGTGGTTGTTTCGTTCGTTATGTATTTTCAAGTAGTGACGATGAAGCGTTTGCGAATCAACCCGCATGTTTGGTGAAATAATCAGCCATCCGTAAGCTACTCTGACCTTTCCTGTATCGCATTTCATTAATAATTTTATTTCAGGCTACCACAAACTTCTGAAGCATAGTGTCACAACCATTGGTGATAGTTGAATCAGGCACAAAACTAGTAGGCACTCATTGGTGAGGTGAGCAGTTATGCAGCTAGTTAAAGGGACTCCCGGCCGATCCCGTTTAGATACAAATTGTGTTCCACGAAGAAGGCAGAAGGCCCATAACTTCATCTGCATAACAATTTTTTTACGGGAACCCAGCTCATTCTCTCGTTTATGATATACTTCTCAACTGAATATGCTGCATCAAGCCGCTTCATGTTTCATTTTGTACGATATTCGAGATACCACAACTCAGTTCATAGATATGATGCACCACTCAAAACCCTCCGATAACCCACGACTTGTCTTTCCCCTCTTGAGGGTTATCAGTCAGGTCATCCGTCAAACTTATATTCTGCTTCAAACCTAATTGCACGAAATTTGACCACTACACCCATCTGCATACCATTTTGGTTTTGGCAGGATACTCATCGGGAACCCAGCTGATTCTCTCATTTATGCTATTCCTCTCACTTCCAAAGCATAGTTACTCCCATCCATATTCCGACGTAAAATTGTGGCAGTTCCGGGACAGAAAGGGTAAAGCAACAACAAAGCTTCTAGTCCAAGTGCCCTCTTCACGAGGACAGCCGAACTTTGTACTTTGATCATCCACATGTAGTTTACGCAACGTACGTTCAACCTTTTAATCCCACAGGCCCTGGAAACAGTCCGCATTCTCCGTTAGACCTCTCAGTTAGACCAGTCCTGGACTTATCGCGCAACAATGCAGCAGTAACTGGATATGACCTTCACATCCCCCCAAACTTACTACCGACTTTTTCGGCCACGGAAAATGGTAGCAATCTACAAACGGGTAGCATGCTAAGGTCTACTCACCACAAGTCCATCAGCTTGAACGAATTACGTCAGAATCGTTTAAACAGCGGTATGGATACACACTCCGCTCAAAACTATGTAGGTGTTCGAAGCTTCCTTGACCAGTTTAGGGTTCCACGCCTGGGCATATCTCCCAATGATTCAGTGTCCTCACCAGTCTACTCCTCACCACCGCCAACGGATTCAAGCCATCTGCCACCGCAGTATGCAAGTGATCAACATAGACAAAACTTTCTTACCGGCACCAATCGCACACCCCCGCCAGGCAAACCGGAACCCACAAGAAATCAACACCGAACAGCAGGGAGAACATTCGGTCTGCGTCACTCACCCCAACCAGATTACTCTTTTGCAACCACAGTGGATGGGCTTCCACCACCGTCAGTACCAGCCGACAGACCGATCAACCCACACAGTCCAATTTTCCGGCGTGCTCGCACTCCTAAACAGATGCAAGAACGGTTCATCCATCCTGCTGTAAGTCAAGAGCGTCTCGTTGCTAAACCCAATAGTTTTGGCCATCATCAAAGTTGAAAACAGAAATCTGTCAAAGAAAAAAACACTCATTTGCAAATCAACTTGGTTTCCACGGGAGACTCATTTGGAACTCTCGTTTGTGATGTCCTCCAGCTGAATGTGCTGCACACAGGCCACCTCATGATTCAGTTGGCACGATATTCGAGATATCGAAGTATATTTTTTTCATAAAGGAAACTACTCACAAGGTTGCTGAAAACTCTTTGACACCTCACGACCGGTTTCGCCCTTCTTGGGGCTCATCAGGTAGGCGCAGTCCCCGAGTTTCCGTCAACCTTATGATCTAATTGCGCTGTTTTCGAGAAATACACTCATCTGCAAATCAATTTGGTTTTCACGAGAGACTCAACTGAACCGGTCGTGGGCTGTCGAATAGTTTTCAGCAACCTTTTAAGTAGTTTCCTTTATGAAAGAGAAATTTGTCAACTTATCCCACTTAATCATAAGAAGTGAACGAGCAGCAGCTGTAGTCTGACAGACCTCATTCAGCAACTGAAGGTTAGTTGCCACCTGGGACCAAACGGAACACATTGAAGAAGACATTCTTCAGTGTGCGATACAGAGTTAACCAGTTCTGACGACTTTTGAATGCAAAGCGAGATAAATATAGTCAATTCTAAGATTTTTTTCCGCTTAGAGGGAAGATCCGCTATCAATCATTGTTGAAGCATGGGGACATTCCAACAATATGAAAGTTTTTGGTTTGAATGAAATTAATGATATATTGCTATACATTCATTATATATATCCTTAACCGATAACTACCCTAACAAAACAGTCCGATGAGCATCAATCAGTTTCCACTATGTGGAGACTCATTGAAAACAACTTTCGCACTGAGGGGAAACTCTCAATCGTGGAAACAATTTTCCACGGTTCACAGGTCAGAAGGTGAAACAGCTCAAACTGAATCGACAGAATCTACTGAAGACGGGAAAATTAAGCACGAACAGCCTAACATATTGAGGACAAACAGACTAAATTTTTTTAAACAAGGTCGAGTCTTGCAGTGACATTGCATGGATGTTGAGGGTGGACCTCTCATTTATGTTATTCATCAACCAGGTGTGCTTTGGAAAAAACAAACTCACTTTTAGCTGGCGCGACAAGAAATCGTATGTCAACAAATTGGATCTTCTCAGAACCGAATTCACTAAGACATGGTCTTTTGGTCAGGCCCTAATGCGTTGTATCTCTGGGTTATTTATAATCAACCGAAAACGTACTACCCCTTGTGAAAACAGAATTGGGTGAAAAATATTTGCTCTGAATTTGCGACAGAGACAATTGCTATTTGCGTCATACCTCAGGTCGTTTCACCCTTTTTTTTTCAAAGAAACCTTCCTTAAGATCCTTATCGAGTTTCTGTCTTATGTGAACATAATGCGCAACTTCAGATCGAACCATGTCCAGAAAGAACCACTTGTGGTGGCAGCAATAGCATCCACCTTTTCGTGGTACTGACGTTTTGGACCACAGTCATTTAAGCATAACGTCTTTACCGATCCCAAGCAGCTTACGGGCCCATGATCCATAATAAAATTGTGATTCATTCTGCAGTGCATGTTAATTGTTTGATTTCTTAAGAAGTATCTTAAGAGTGCGGACGTAATGCCATTCAGCATTTGCCCAGTTAAAAACAGTCAGCTGGCATCTGTTTTACCACTGCTGTTTTTCTCTTCACGTTTCCAAACATAGACTCATTGATGATGAATGAAATGGGACGAATTTTCACCACCAGGTTGTATTTCAGTAACGCTTGTCGAGTTGACAAGGCTTAGATAAAGCATAAACATAAAAGGGAGAAAAAGAGGCGGTGTTTTTGGTGGTGCCATTTTGAACACTTTCCTAGTACGTTTTTTTATGCTTTCGGAGACCCTCTAGTGGGCGTCAGAATAGAAGCGTCTAAACTCCACTTTTAAAGCAGCAATCTGTTTTACCTAGGAATTAGAGTTAACAAACCATCCGGCAAAAATGTTCTGCGGACCCACAGTCAACTTGAGTGCAAGATTGGAAGCCGATAAATTCAGTAGGCCACACGGGAAGTACACAAACTATTTTCTGACCAGGCGAAAGCTGGAACTGTTGCTCTGACTTTCACAATTTTTCAGTATGCTCAACCACTGGGCTGGAAATGAAACTCGGACCGACTCTGATTGACAAGAGCTTTGATTCCTGGTTAGATACTAGACATGAGGCCATTCGAACACAGTGCGCTTCCTTATTTCGCACGCCTGAGTCTTGTTAAAGCCTACCAATTCCTATTAATGCGTCAGAGGGCTACGGTGGCATCTATAATTGCTGTTGAATCTCTGTCGCTCCCATAATTGTGATTGGGGTCTGCTGATTTTTGTCCACTAATTTACCTCACCAAACTGGATAATTAAAACAGTAAGGATGGTTGCCCAGTTCAACGATCAGGGAGAAGCCAAAGCATCGATATAACCTCTCACTCCATTACGAGCCAACCCTGCTATATAAAGCTACCAAACTGAGCAAACTGCTTAATGGAGGCGTGGGACTTACTGGGTAATAGAGTGTAGGAAGTGGTAAAACTTTTAGGTTTTGGAACAAGGATCAAGAAGCATCGATCGAAACGGTTTGAAAGTGATCTAGAGATTTTAGAGTGTAACTCCAGAAACCCTCCAGTAGAAATTCTCCTAGGTGATAGTACTTTGATCACATACTTTGTCGTGATCGTTTTCTAGTGCTTTTTGTTCGTGCTAGCAGGTCAGGGATCCCAGAGACTGACACTTGTTTCACCACATTTGATGGTGACGGTCTCATAGTTTTGCCTTGGGGACTATATGGCCTTATGTCCTAGATTGAAGTGATTTTCAGACCTATCAGGATATTTTTCACTGTTGATCAGGTGGCTGTTGTCGCCAAGCTTGGCAATCTCGTCACCATAGGAAGAGACGCCATCACCTGTACTCGGATGGGCTATTCCCCATTATCTCGTGCAGTTATCTAGCATTTAAAGACTACCTGTTAACTTCCAGCGTGACTGGCTGTCTGGAAAACAGCGCTTCCCATGAGTATATTGGTCCTATTGTGATCTTTGTTGCTTTGTGGTCTGAGTTGTTCGATCTGATTGGGTACCTCGGCGCCTTCTACTTTTCGTAGTTTTCTGCCTGGCTTTGATTAACCCTCTTCTTGATTTGCATTGCGTTATGGTGTGATATTCTCGAGATTGATTGGTTGACTGTACTGCACCATGCTCTCCATTCTAACGGTTGGTGTTCCTTCATCCGCGGTTAATTTGGTACCTTGGTTTATTCGTTGGGTGCCTCCTCCAATCAAATTGACGTGTCCATTTGAATCGGGCTTTCCTGTTTCTCTCATGAGTTCCTCGTCTTGTCGCTTTCTAAACTCAAAGCTCTGCGGTTCTGGTGTTCTTTTGCTCTTATTGATTACTAAATAGGATCAATTCTGATACGTGTTTTGATAGAGTACCACGCTTTCATAAATCCAAGTTCTCTCTTCATTCTTGCTTGAACAACGTGCGAACCCTGCTCCGGTCAAATTCGTGTCCTTCTTGATTTTTGTGTACGAAGATGAGGGAAATTGATCGTGCCTTTTAATGGTGAGCTTGTGTTTGTGTATTCCGGTGGAGGGTTTCCTCCCCGTTGGTTCTATATATCGCTTCTCACGGTCATTGCGCTGGATCCTGTATGGAACATTGTTCTGCATCATTGGGTCTAATTTTCCTCCTGGTTTCGATAATGACCTCCGCAAAGTTTTCGCAGGTTTTTAAGCGACCGTCGTATTGTGCTGTCGCAAGAGCCTTGCTGTCATTTCAGCGGTGTCCTTGGTGCATGGGGGTGTGACTCGCTTGCTTCTATTTTGTGCTGTTGCATCTGCCATGTTTGGCTCCACGGTGACCTCCAGATGAAATTTCTTGAGTACCAATTTTTTCTTGGACAAATTGTTCCAATTTTTTCAGAAACTTTCATCCGAACATTTCTGCACATTTCTGTATATTTTTGGTTCACGGAGTGACTGCGAAGGAGACCTACTCATCATAAGCGTCCTTTCCAAAGCTGTCTAATATTTGTGATGGCAACGAAAAGTTCTAACAGAAAGTGTGGTCAACTTGAGAAACTTAAAACTGGAAAAAGTCCATAAGTCTTCTCATTTGGAAGTAAACGTCCTTGATTCACTTGTGAATAGACGCGGAGAAAGTTACGTCCGAGATCTTTTCCTTCATGTGGGCTTCTTTTTCCGATGAAAGACTCCAAGGCTAGTCTTATTGTGCGTAAAATCTTGGCAAATGCACACCTGATCGGTTTTTCACTATTGGTTACTGGATGCCCGACTAGAAATGGGAGAGACAGATACTGTTTACACTTGACAGTACTGTAGCTACAGTGTCAACATATTTAAAGCACCAAAGTTTTCCGGTAGATTTAATGCATCTGTTTTGTTGTCCTACTGAATCATCGTGATACGTAACTAAATGGAGACAAGCCTGTCTTTAGGGGTAATTTACTGAGGCAAAAGTACGCTAGTCCAAAATGCGAAGGTGGACTAGCAATGGCGGTACGTGACTTTCGTGTCAGGTATCAGAACTTCAACAACAGGGGGACTGAGGTTACATACAAACATGGAGTTCCAATAGGGGGCTATGCAAGTCAGGTTTCCTCTTTGGCTAAGTCCAACTGAAAAATTCGTTTAGTCATAGCCTTTGTATCCATGTCATACGGAATGTGGTTTTATAACAGCACTTCTGGTGTGTCTTGGATTCACGACTAGAGAAGGGTTATTCATCCTCACAAAGACAAATTAGTCCTTCACAAAGAAAACTACCTACAACGTTGCTGAAAACTCTTCAACAAATCATGGCAAGTAGATGTGATCCCTAAGTTTCTATCGACCTTATGTTCCTCATGAAACAAAGTTGGACAGACAGAGCGAAACGGATTGTGGGCTGTGTGAGAGTTTCCAGCAACTTTGTGAGTAGCTTTCTTTACGAGATGTACTGCGGTATCTCGAATATCGATGTGAACTATGATACCTAAAAGCTTTAGTGCCTGTAACATCATTTTACCCTACTGCCGGTCTAGAGGTAACACACTACTTACCAGGCCATCTACTGCTGGTTTTGCCTTATTTAGGGCTCGTAGGTGGCAAAGCCTCCGAGTTCCCTCCATTCTTTATTAGTTCTGCTCTAACCCCAAGTTGTACGCAAGCCTGCGCAATGGATTCACCCCATCATTTAATCGTGTCGCTGAAAGATGTCGTTTGTTTATATAAGGCGAAGAGTTCCATCAGCGTATGTAAAACAGTATGCAAATCGAGAGTGCAGTCTGGCTGATCGTGTTGTTTTCATCACTCTCTCTCTCTCTCGTGCGCACAGACTCCACCGGTTTCCAGACGATCAGCTATGCACAAATCTATCTGCACCCTTCCAGACAGAAACGAAGACGAATACCAGCCAGGTAAACTTATTTTTCCCCATACGCAAGTTCAAATATCAGATCACCTCAACAGCTGTTACGGTGGTGAAATTTACTTGCTTTAAGTAATAAATTGATTTTTTTCCGCAGAAGAAAGATCCTTTTACCCAAAGTTCTTCCACGATTTGTATTCTACTTAGTATTATCCGTTGTTCCAAAATCCCTTCCAAGCTATCCGCCAGTTTTGGAGGATGATGCGCCAACTCTATTGTGCACGACCAAAGCACTAGAAGCCGACCATCTGCTCAATAATCAGAAGAAGCCGTGCCAAATCCATGTGTAGTTGTTAAGTCAGATGAATTTTAAAAAATATCCAGGATTTAGGATAATATAGAGGCATGAACCGGATAATCTGTGCCTCAGTAAAGAATCTCGTGAATATAACAAGTCATTTCAAGACGCGTGCTTTGTACTCAGCGTCTATTTATCAATAAGTGCTCCGTTTTTCGTCATCAACTCCCGCCCAGTTTATATCTGCCAATCAGTGGGGTACGACAATGCAAAACGGGAACAACTGCTCTTAAACACGATCGCTATGGGTCCCTGTGCTCTTCTGACTACGCACTGGGCACCAAAAAACTCTTCCACGATATGTGCGTAGGAAATAAATGTTTGCCGGACCAAAAAAACGCGTAACTAAGGACAATGTCTGTTTGCTAGTGAAAAGTAGTATTGGTATTGCATCCCATTTCCCAGATGCGAAAAACTTAGACACAGCTGTACTAATGACTAGGACACTGTGTGTGACACTTCCCATTGATGGTGTACTCGATGAGGCCCTTCCTTTTTGTCACAAACGCATCTCTGATACGAGTAAAATTCACAAAGATTTCTTCGAAGTCATCATAGGTCAACTTTGTAACGATCAGCATTTCCTTAATTGTGCCCAATTCTCATCCTATTCTTCCAGAAGATACGATTTCATCCAGCCATATGCTGCAACGACCAAAAAGCACTACGCGCTTACGACGATTATTCACCGATAACCCGTAAGTCAGTTTGCAATTAGACGTGTGATGCCAATAATCTGGCTGATATTTGTGAGTAAATCAGTTCGTTTCATCCATTCAACTACCCCAATTAGACAAAGGGACCTGTGGTTTGAATCACTGCCCGTTTCACCATTCGGCACACGTCTCTCAGATGCGTAAGTCCCCGAAACTCATACTGCGTCGAACTGTCCACCGATGCAGTTTATCATTGAACTTGGTGTTTGCACTGATAATCCCCCTTGATGGGTTCAAATACAACATTGTGAGGTGCTTTCCGCTTAGTAACCCCACTTAACCAACCCTTAAACAAACCAAGAATTGCCCGACCAGCAGTTTTTGTTTGTGGTTGTTGTATCAAACCTCAGCTAATCTCAACGGGCTGTGAAACAACAACAAATCCCCTAGGTCGTGTCCTTCGTTTAGCTAAAATTTCGAAAACGATCGGTCCTGTCATATACCTGAAACGATCTAGCTTTCCGTATTGTGAATCTGTTTTCACCCAAATGGTAGGCTGAAAGGTAGGTGCGCTACACTAGCGCGCTAGTTCACGACAGAGAACAAAATTCAGCTAAAAGTTAAACAATTTCATTTTTTCGAAGGGTTGTCAGCATTCCCCTTTTCTCGATTGCTTTTAGGGCTACTGTGACTTTGGTGATTACGTTCAACTTGTGAATGATTCCATACAATACAGGTCACTTTAATCAGGTGCCGGCATCCTCTCAAGGCCCGTTCCAACCATCTGCTCCTCACTGTTGTCGTAAGATTAGAAAAATCAACTTGTTTTAGCTGTCAATCTTGCTAGAATCGTAGGAAGCTGGTCGCCCACTGAGCCATTGCTCCATCATTTCTACAGTTTATATTGGGACCTTCCAAAACCCAAGACTGATGGCTGGCGAAATGTGCTGATTTCTCGCAATACGACTGGCATTAAAATGCGCATAGGCTGTTAAACAGTGGAATGCTCACTCAGGTTAACTGAACACCGGCATGTAAAATTCCATCTTCTGTTTTTTGCGGATTTTGTTGAACCTTGTCCTGATGTGACAGTATGTGTATGTCAAAAACCCATTGAGCTACAGTAGTGGATGCCCATGCCAAATGTGGAGTCTCTCCGAGTTGGTTGATGGATGAAGTATTGACCTTCTCACTTTGCGGTTGGGACAAGTGTACTAACTTGCCCTATTACTCCTGAGACCAATAGCTTAGCTCCGTACCAATTCTTACGTGAACGGTTGGTAAAATTGTTTGTCAGCAGCGTTCAAACCACCAGACGACCGCACATAGTAAGGTATCACAGATGCCAGCACGGAGATGTACGTGATGCTGCGTGCAAGCCCTCGGCCCTGACCCAAACTCGAGAGAGTAAGGTCGGCGAGGAACGTAAAGAGGTCTATTGCAAGACTTCATCCGGCGTAAAAACGATAGCCGTATAGGAAAAGCCGGCAATCAGAAACATACAACCGCTGCCACCTTCAACTTTCCTCGTGGCCATCTAGAAACCCTCCTGCTGTCTCAATTAGTACTCATTCTTCCGCATCTCATAGCACTAATGAATTGACTGACTGCACGCCGTTCATTAGTGAAGCCCTCGTCTCCAAGTTTCTACTGCATTCCATAAGCAGGCCGACCAGTTGGATGCCCTTGTGCTCACTCAAGATAATTCACTGGATTTCTGAAACTCTAATTCATTATCCACCGCGATTGACCACTAAATCAGCGCCGTAGCTCGTTACAATGGTGTGCGTATAGCCTGAGCTCCCCTAGTTGACAGGATTTGTGTACACATCTGCCTTCCTGTCGTTTTCCCCTTCACCTGTGGAAAAAATAACACCTTTTCTTACGCATCAACCGATTGTAGCTCTCATTTAACGAAGCATCTTCAACAAGAGGTGAGGGCTTTGAATCTTCCTTGAGTCTCTCGAGACGCACACTGCTGATGCTTTCCAGCAAGGGTGAATCTACTATTCGAAGCTTCTCAGTATTCTAGCACAGATCGCCCTACCCTACAGGAAGAAAACTCTACTGAAGATATCTGTTAGTTAGGGGTGGTAAGCCTCGATATTCGACCGTCAACCATCCTGGCATACATGTGCTGATTCAGGTGGTTCCTGTGTGAAATGTAGATTTCACTGAACTTTCCCGGTAAAGCTAAGAAGAGAGGCTCTTATTTTACTGTCAAACAGCTTTTTCAATGACCAACTAAGCTTGTCAAAAGCTATCACACGATGACTTGAAAGCAGCCTTCTCGAAGAACAAAAATCGTAGCTGGTCAGAGATGCTGTAAACGCAGTACGTGTTGTTTCCAAACCCTCGCACCTTAACCAGTAGATCTCAGAATGGGTACTGTCAAACCTTGTTACAAGATATTTTACCCATTCTCTTGGAGCATCTGTTGAACTTTAGCCCAACTGAAGTCTATGTGTGAAAAACGAGGGATAAAAAGCCCAGAAATGTAAAGCACCAGGACGTATAAAGAGACAGTTAAAGCTCACTTGCAAAATGGTACCGAGCACACAGTCTGTGGGTCAGCTCATCGAATTTAACACTAGGATTCTAATAATGTAATGAAAGGTAACTTTTAAATCGCCAGTTGGCGTGGTTTCAGGAACAGGTTCAATGGCTGTCAACTTCTACACCTATGTTTTCTATTCGATCCACTCAACTCGGGAGTAATTGAACGGGGAAAAACGTCAGAAAAGCACTTTCAGGTGAACATAGCCAATTGGAAACGTCAGACATCCTCCAGAAAGGCAAAATTTCGGCTAACTTGTGTTTGTTCATCAGTTTTGAGCTTAAGTGAGAGTTCACTGTTCAAAACTTGCAATGCGTGCTCCACCAATCAGTAGGTAGACTTTAATCCCTGACCTACCGGTTAGTAGATGACCGCGAGCAGCTGATTAACACTGTGATTAAACTGCGTATTGACTAGTCTTGTTTTTGTGACAGAAAGAAATGTTGCGGTGCACACGTCTTTCCGGCTAATCAGGTTTACTTCTACGTATCCATGGATGTACAATAGGTCCAAATTTCTATTGCTCTACACGTGGGTCTTACGAAGTTCATCTGGCGAGAGCACATTATTTTTAAAATGAGATAAACAAAAGTATAGGGTGATTGGTCCATACTGATGAGACCTTGAGCTTCACGTCTTTTTAAGACTTATCGGTTGGCAGCATTTCCTGTGTGCTTACTTTTATCTGTTGACCTAAAAGGCCAATTCAGCCTCAGTGGTGGCGAGCTTAGAGAAAGCTTGGAAGTGCGAAGCAATGTCCATCAGTGTGTGCACACTCTCCTAGGAGAAGTGAGAACACAAACTTGCAAGTGTAGAGAAAACAAAAAGATCAAAAATGATCCTAGCAATACACTTCATATCAGCGCAGCTGTGTGAAACTGTTCGATGAATATGGCGCGAATCTTCCCCCGAACTTTTCATTGATTTTTCAGCAGTCTACTTCACGAGGCGTTATAGCCCAATCCAGCTAAGATAGAAAAACTGCTATTTTCGTCATTTACACTCTGATCTCATCAGTACATAGGTATATAAATAACAGAACAAAAATTGTGCCAATGAATGTGAGGAATTTAGCTGTGCTTTCTCACGAACTGTACCAATATCCGACTATGGGTTTTCTTCGCTTGTCTGAGATCTGGTGCCTGGACGTATTCTCCTGTTCACTGTGGGGTTGGAGGTTCTACACGGTTGTGCGTGGGCTCAGACACTGCTAGAGGAGGACGATTGGGGTCCCCAATCAAAGTCTTTGTTTCATAAGCCTTACCGCAAAGTAGTGAAGATTGGTCCGAGACTACTCGAGTAACCTGCATTTTAAGGAGCGAATTGCTACACTTGTTCCAACCGTCAACCTAAATGGCTGTCATAAGGTGTAGATTTGACACAGGCCGACCAGAAATAGAATCATTTGGTGGCAATCCATGCTATCTCAGCAACCTCACTGTCCGAAGAACAACTACCCTGCGCCGTCAGGAGAGACCAAACCTCACAAAAAACATTTTGCCCTCCTTGGATTCACCAATGATAAGTCTTCCAGATGAGGTCACTTTAAACCTACATTTTAAAAAGTTTCGCCACTAGTGGAATGGTTTGTATCGATTGGCGCACTCCCACAAGCAAGAAAATGAACCGACTGTCTTTCTGGTTGAAAATGAGAGCCACTCCCAATGACTTGGAGCCCTTCCTGCAAAAATGCAATTTTCCTTTTACGAGCCACTCAAGCCCTTCTCGTTTTCCCTATTCATCGCGTGGATGGAGTAGACCAATTTAAACGCGTTTGTCGGTCATTCGTTGTTATATTCTGCTCTGTTGTAACAACGTTCATCGTCCAGCCAACGAATATCCATTGGTAGATCTTCACATGCTCTCCTATGGCGCAACGATTGGCTTTGTACTCCCCCCATTTCGTGCTTGTTTATGGCATAACTCATGTATCATTCTGTCTCACATGCACGCAAACATGGTGGCCGGTCACGATTCACCTGGTGTATCACGCTATAGTTTCTACCGCTCATAATCATTTGTGACTGTTTCATACACACATACATATATATCAGCTCTGGCTATGCGTGCTCACAACCCCTCTTGTTTTGCCAACATGCTCAGCTTTCGATGGCTCTCACAACGTCGAAACTCAACGTGTGAGGCTCCTCCAAAATCCGCTTCCATCTCAGTCCCTCCAGTTACAAATAGCGCAAACGTGCGTTCCTCCCTCTCAGCTGCTTATGTTTACGGACGATCGAGCTCTCTACGCGCCCCACGTAGCTCAGCTTTCCAGAAGGTCAATTCAACCAATAGTCTGTGGACCACAAGGGACTCGCGTGGCTCTGAGTCAAATGGTCGCATTATGCTTTGTGATAGTTACTGGAATCAGAATGGTGGCTTTGCGGGTGGAGATCAGTACACAGCCCCACAGTCTGTACCGAACATGCCCAACTCGCTAACCCAGCAACCATGGATGAGTGGGGCTGGTGTGGAATCATTACCATCCTCATCATCTACCCGGGAGACCCCATCGGATGCATCACAAATGCACTCGCTTACGCCACCAATTGTGACCGACATCATGGAGGAGCTGGGAAACTCGTGAGTGTTTATCCACCTACTGCTTTACCAATGTCAGATTCAATCTGATATCAGAGATGTTTGAGTGACCATTGGATGGACCTAATCTCAAAAAGGCTATGTACCGGCTATCGGTGTCGCATGCACAAGCCTCCTTGGTACTGGTCCAGAGAGGTATGATTGACAAAAACGACATCCATCACTGCGTGCGTTCTGGTCTTGAGCTAACCCGGGACATCGTCTGTGGTAGGATCGGGCTGTTATATTCTTGTGGTGCTTGCATGTTTATTTTAATTGTTGGTGGTGATCAACGTCTTTATGTGTATCCCTTTTGGATGCTGTTCTTTGATTATCTATATCGCTGTCCACTGATTATCTGCACGGAAAATGTAAGTAGGCGAGAAGGGCTTGTCAGCATTTCGAAAGGCTGCATGTTTGTATTTATCTTTAAAACTGGATTGGTTTTCGAAAACACCGTTTTTGTGGGAGGTTACACGAGAGCAAGGAACGCGGTGTTTTCCTAGAGACTTCCTTCCTAAATGGGAAACTTACCCCAAAGATGCCACTTTTGCCCGATCCAGTAAGCGGTCTTGGTAGCACCAAACAACGAGACACTGCGACTGATGAAAAGCCCTGAAAGTTCCTATTTTACACCAGCCGAACTTCTCTGAGGGAAGCTTGAACCTCAACTTCAGTTGTTCCCCACCTCATTCCCCGTTCATCTGGACCCTAGAGCATCGGGTCACATAATGGTCCCGGGCTATTTCAGTTGACCAAGTTTGCCGGTTTCGAAAGTACCGCCGGATGTACTACACTTCCGCTTCATTCTGTGCGTACCACTGTTTTTTGTTGCCGGTTGATCAAAAAATGCTACAGCCTTCATAACTCACAGGTACCCCACTCCGGTGCTTAGCCTGAAAGAATTTTTTGGGGTGCACCATAACCTCTTCTATTTCGATATTCTCGTAGAATTAAATGAATACGTGGATCTTGTGAATGGCCGGCATCCAAAACCATACTGCCGGTCAGTAGGAGTGGAACTCTTAAGTGACTATACATATTTGATGAACCACAAGCGCTTCGCACGAAGCCGAATGCTCCTGACCGGCAGCTGGTGAAAACCTATATCTAAGTGAATAGGGTTGGTAGGGAAAGTGGATAAGTTATGAAGTGGTAACCGCCGCCCACCTGGACATGATGACGCAATGGTGAGCGTCAGTACCAATTCTCTTACATGAAGGTGCTAGCAGCATCCGTTAGTTCCCTGAAATTGCAACATGCAATCCTAGTTATCCATCCAACACTGCCGTTTTGAGGGACAAACTTCAGCGCGTGAAATCTGTGTAGGATGATTAGCCCGGTGGTAACCAGTATGATCATGAATAGCATATGACACTGATACCATTCTCTGCGCCACGCGGTGAACTGCAGTCCAATGGCCCTTGGTACTGTCATCCCACGCATTGGAGTACATTATGTATTGATCAGAATTAGGAACAAAAACACTTAATTTAGGTACCTCACTGTTACTTGCGTTTTAGTTGGAATCGACACAGTATAAAATTTTTAATTCACCCCCCGCAAAATAGGCTCCTTGGAATTCGCGGAAGACTGATGCAACAGTGATTTGAGAGCTTGAACTGCATTCTACAAAAGGTTGTAGCCGGAATCTAATCGTCGTTTATCTGTTTCACGTGACGTATCCGATATAGTTGGTTGTGCGCGCGACGTACCAGATGTCGTTCTTACTGACCAATCTGAAAATCCGATGTTCAAAACTCGATGTGACACTGAGTCCATAGAAATTATAAGTGATCCACATAAAACATCCCAATTCGCCTTCGATAAAGCGTCCGTGTTTCGCCACCATACACCTGTGAACACAGTACAACAACCCTGTACTGTGCAAAGCGATGCCAACTGGCAGACTCCGATTGCCCCAAACTCATTCACACTGTCGTCCAAATGTAATGCTCGTTCACTATCGATTGTTGAGTCTGAAAACAGTGTGCTGTTGTGGTGTTCGTAGCCGTTTTCGCAACATCATGCACTTTAATCGGTAGCGCTTAGCAATCAGAACATGTCATACTACCGCATTTATTCTGCTGGTGACCCGACTTTGAGTTATAGCTCCAAGTAAAGTATCCACTACTCTGTGGAAATCGTTCGGACCAAACTTCTTGGCAGTAACTGTGGAACAGGTTTAGTCGACTTATTCATAACTCACCTGATTGACTCCGAAAGCACGGCAGGCTCGACGTCAGATTAGATTCTCACAGAATAGCCTATCAAAATTTTCGCACGAGTTCCACCGGTACGCATAAATTTTTTTTCATAAATTCAGTCGCCTAGCGCTAGTTTGTCTCATGGCTGTGGATTGAGCTAATCGACAAACATGAATACCATACTGTCCGTCAAAATCTGGTTATGGCCTTTGTAATATGAAACCCTTGAACATAATCCATAAACCCAGCTGTTCTTCATCACACGCATGTCACATTTAACGGAAACGTTGCAAATTCCCTGCTTGAGGTTTTGCCGCTAAGACATTTTCCCTCCACAGAACAGGGTGGAACTGGTGTCTCCTGATCGTACTCTTGGACGTTATTAGACTACTCGTGAGTAGCCTTGGAAAACCGGTGGAGCAAACATGCACTAGTCTGTCTTCCATAGGTTTACAAAGTGGTCTTCAACGTGATAAAGTGGATTGTTCATATAACTTTGCAGCAGGTAGTAGATGAAATGCGTCTCTACCGGTTGGCGTCAAAATTAAGGTAATTTTTGTTTGCCGTTTAATATGGCATGACCAGATAAGCCATCTCAGTTTTAGACGTTATTTGAGTCCCGGCAAAATCGTTTAGTATATCGAAAACATGAGTCGTTTTTCTTGAATCCTAAAGTTCAGAAAAGTGCAAACTGAGATGGTGAAGATGTAATAATACATATTCCTACACTCTATAGACATCCCTGCGAATACTTAAGCTGTGTAGTTCTCAGTTCCACGTTGACTTAGGCAATACTGCCGATAAGAAGTGGAAACAGAACGGCATCACATAACATTGCGTAATAATACCCCTTGGTACATTTGTTCAATTCGATAAACAGTCACAGTCATGAACAAAAATTCATGCCGTACCTCCCCTCACCCATATTCCTTAATCAGTGTTGATCCGGTTGAAGGATCGTCCGGAGCAGGCCTTCCTCTACGCCGTCGCCGCATCTTTCGATTCGCTTATCCCAGTCGGTGCGTGAGGTCCGCCAAATATCTGTCTAGAGTTTATGTTCATCCGTCTGTCTACCATCCGCTTTATGCTACAATCGCAAACTCACCATGCACTTACTTCTTTCTTTGGTGTTTCACGAACTCCACATAACGGTGTTTAGCTTTCCGTCGTTTCGTAGCTGCTGAAGCACCTTTCCCCAATCGCACTTTCTCACCGGATGTTCAGTCTTTTCCTTCATTACTTGTTAGGCTGTAACCCGCCCGCTGTGTCACTGATAAATTTAACCGTAAACTGGCCCATTTTTTGGCAAACTGCTTAGGCAGTATTATATTTGAACTCGGTTGATTGAAATTTTTCGATAACTTAACTAGATACTTGACAGTTTCCTTGTCAAAGAGTGGATGAGGTCTCATCAGAAGTAAGCAGCGCATNGATGAGGTCTCATCAGAAGTATAGCAGCGCATCGGAAGAGGAATGCCAAGCCTTTATTTGCCTTCTCACTATGCCGCAGTTCTTTTGTTAGAAACAGTGACCAAAGGAACCCTACTGATTACTGCTGAACTCCAGTCCACGCCTCACCAACATCATGGTGTACAGAGAAATTTGACTACCTCCCAAACCATGTGAAACTTACGTGGAAACGAGCAAACTAAATATGATGTATGACACATTTCTCCACGTTCCAATTCGATTAACAGTCCCCAGACTTCTAACGTCATGCAAAAATGCGCTTGGAGGAGCTCTTAAACATAAATGATTTCTAAATAATACATTTCCAGGGTTGTTGTAAACTATTCTTTATATTCCAAAGTCCATAGACGGATCACTCATCAACCTTCAAGATCAGACAGGTCAGTCTCCATGAAGGATCGACCTATTCGTCTACTTAACAGTGGACTGCTCCGTGCTTTTCGCTGACATCCTATGAATCAAGTGGGCGGTGATGCTAGACTTCATTTACCAAGGATTCCAAAACTTTTCCTGTACAGTAAAACCTCTTGAACAAGAGAAAATCTCAGACAAGGAGCTAAAACTGTCACTAATGTAGAGTATTACTCTAGTTGGAGCTTCCATCCAAATATCAGCAACTCCAGCGAACTTATCAGCACTTAACAATTACCCAAATATGCCTAGTTACAAACGCTCAGTTAGTTGTATGCCAATATAACACTAATATGAAACTTAACTGAATGTCATATATATGATACTATTAGGCTAAATGTGCTGCCTTGTCCGAATACTCAAGACATTATATAGTTTACTTCTACTATGATTCTGCCTGTAATTGCGAAGCAATCGAATACGGAAGTCAGTTCATGGGTGCGTTTGCGCTCATGACGTACAAGAGCACACGAACGGTGAACCGGAGAGCTTCACTCAAAAGCACACGTGTCGCAATTTTAACACACGAAAATTGTCTTTTGAAAGCTCTCGCATCCATGCCTCTCCAAAGGGGAGCTCAGTTTTAAATAAAAATGCTGAAGATATGGAAAGTAGCATCATCAACCGAAACATAGTAGCTCATAATAAATATATTTTGCATACGATTACCTATTTCTGGGGGGCGGCACCGCAGTACCATCGCATCGGTGGCGGTAAATGAAATGAAATTCCTCTCCATAGATAAGATGGACCAATATATTATCTTCTGTTTTTGAATTCTTTCCGCTAGCCGACCGAACAAAAACTAAAGAAAACCCATGATGCATGTTCATAAAACGAAGTACAGTATGGCCGAAATTGAGGTCATGTGCGTAGGCTTTCTTATCTATGTCTCTTACGCACGACCCGATTGGATGTGCTGTGGTACGGCAATTGCGTTCCTTGAATTACCATTAGACATGTCACAAGAAATTGGAATTCAAGGTGGTGAGGGTTCTGTGGCAGAGTGGGTTTCTTGGTCGGGTCCGCTTCCTTGTCTCCTGAGCCACCGTGAGTCGCTTACGATTATGAGTATATAACCCCTGTGGGTAGAAAAACGATGCATCCCTTGTTAAACTTCAAGCAACATAATAAGAGTGAAAAATACTCATTCCAATCACACTGTCACCAGTAACTCTAGCGAGAGTTCTAAAGAATGGACTTGAGGGACATAGCAGAAATGTCCACAGGCGGGATGTATCTCATACAATAAAGTCCTGCGCACCTAATTTTCACTCTGAAACTTTCCGATTATTTAATCCTAACCGTTTTCACTAGAAAACTCTGGAGTGGAAGTATACCGAACATTTCAGTTTTCTACAGATTGTTTCGTCTTTCAGAAGGATGGGATGATTTTCATCCATAAATATGTATCTTCATCATTTGTCCCCTTTGGCGAGCTTCCTGGGCACCGACCCAATTGTTCTCAGCTTCCAAAGCCACTCGACTGACATTTCGCTCTGAAACCTGTTAACAAATGCTAACCATTTTCATGGTTTGACGCTATTGTCTTCCTGGCCCGACTGAGTAGAACCAATCTCATCTAATTTTCCTCTTTGTACTAATTCAGCGATTTCTTACACTGGGACAAGGATATGGTGTCGGCCTGGCTGTACGAGTTGGGGTTGGGTTATGCGGTACCCTGTGCAAGACGCTGGCTGCAACAAGGCGCTGACCTGGTGCGAGCGCCACGAAAATCCATTGAACAGGTAAGCCTTGATACTGTAAATTTGGTTTGAGTTTGTATAATAACGGATCGGGGAGTTTGTACGAATCACACAACTTGTAACTATGGGTTGTCCGGTCGGATTAATGATGGTTAACTGTGTGCAATCGCTTTTTGCCTTTCCTCAAAGGGACATCTCTTATTTGGTTCAGAGGGAACGATCGATCGATTGTCACACCAAACAGACTGCCTTTTCAGGAGAAAAGACGGATTAGAAAAGGTCTTTTCTAAGAACCGCATATTGTGATCATCCAATGGTTGAACGTGGTCTCCGGAGCGTCATTCGCTACGGTCGAAATGCTTTTAAAACCAAAGAGTCTACGCCACTAAGAAATGGTTGAACGTGGTCTCCGGAGCGTCATTCGCTACGGTCGAAATGCTTTTAAAACCAAAGAGTCTACGGCCACTAAGAACGCGCTTGACTTGTGCGGTCGCATTAGGAGTCAAACGGTGGTTACACCCTCCGTCCTTCAGCTAGACGAGCCTGCCACTGCTAAGTTGGTCCGACTACTGAGTCATAGGTTAGGGTAAGACACCGGAACAAGACCCCTCCCCCTCCCATTAACTTCTGGGTCAAACGTTTCTGTCACCCTAACTGTCTTGATCCTCAGTATTACTCTTGCCAATCTAACCTAGTCCTTTTGTGGCTCTATAAAACTGGTGTCGATTTTGAGCCGGCTGCTCAGCAGAACGGTTCCTGAGTTTCCACCAAGCTTATGTTCTACTTGTGCGTACCTAATGATCCCAAAGGAGGGCAAAACTGGTGTTTGGTTGGCTAAGAGTTTTCATAAACCTTCAAGAAAATATTCTGGATATATCAAATATAGTGATGACATCGAGACGGCCTTTATGCAGCGCATTCAGTTAAAGAATATTATAAACGAGAAATCCAGCTGAGATTCAGTTGAATACCCAGTTAAAAACCAATAGGTGCGCAAGTGGGTGTATATCTCAAGCAGGGTTCCGTTTGGATCGTGGAGCTATTCACCCCAACTTTGTTTCACAACTTTACGATTACTTCCCAAACAACGCCACCATACAGGAAGGATAACAGCTGCTTACCCCTCGTGGGCCTAAAAGGAATGTTCAAATCAGTTGACACGCTGCCTCGTATGAATGTCCATCTTTCAGCAGTGTCAGACGTTTTCGTCACAATTCTGCATTACTTATATTCCAGTGACTGTTGGCGCACGAAAGTCGTGGGGACATATCTTCACCTAAGTTGATCATCAAAAGAGGGATATCGTTTGTCCTCTTCGACTTTGTAAGTGAATTAAGTATCAAAGAAACTTTCACTAGGTTTGAGAGCTCCGGCTTGCGATTTCTTCTCTAGGAAATCCTTAATGCTTGGTTTTTGGGGACGACACTGAGCTACGTGTTCACACTTTATCCAGGTGTAAAACGCTTCATCATCATCATTATCAGCTGTAATAACGGCGTACTGGTCGTACACTGGTTGTAGCTGCCGCAGTTTCGGTCACCGATGATTTGGGGGAGGGGTTGGTAGCTGCGCAGAACAGGCGCGAGCTGGTAAGTTGGTGCATAAATCCAGCACTGTCAGTGGGCTGTCAAGTGGGGGGTTGGAAAAGGAGCTATGCATTGAAGGCAATAGCTTGGATGCACGA
>NW_008751658.1:149188-164763 GCF_000715545.1 Opisthorchis viverrini | reverse complement strand
CTGATGCCACGGTGGTTTTCGCATAGCGTCCGTGTACCCTTTTTGAAGATAGGGATAACTGTCGACATGCCCCATTCTGCAGGCACTCGCTCTTCGTCCCACATAGTACCCACATAGTAAAACGCTTCAAATTGTCAACATAGCTTTACCGTGTGTTTTGACATATTCTTTGTCCCTTCAAAGTGTAAAGCTCTATTGCAAGTCTGGGCGAGCACACCACCGAAACTGGCCATGGAATTAGAACCACCAGATACGGTGGGCAGGTTTACATAATGTGGCAGTTACCTCACCTTATACGGCAGTATTGTTGGCGAAATTGATACTAGAACTGCTGAAGCCCTTTCTGCTTTACTTCAAATTGTGCATCTCGGTAATCGACGTGACAGTCTGTCGGTAAAAGGCGGGATTTACAACGTAGCAGTTTGTTCGATGACAATGTGGATATTGATAGATCTGCACTCAATAACAGTTGACCAGGTGAATGTTAATCATTGTTGATCGGGTGTGGCAGCTTACTTGCAAATGGTTTGTAACCATTCGAGTAGGCATCCTTATTGCGCGTTCGGACGGGTCACCGACAGCCACCAGGCCAAATACCAGTGCTCCACGGTTCTGAAGCGTTGCCGCTGAGTGTTGAAGACAAGAGAAGACTGCTTGTCTTTAAACGTTGGTAGCTTTGAAACATTGCACATGTATTATGAGAACATTTAGTTGGTAGGGGCGAAGTGTGATGAGCTGCTTCTGATAATAACTGGTCTACTGAAATTCGGGCATAGCAGACCTCGATGCTAACCAATTTTTCGTTGATCTTCAAAATCTTTTCTAGACGGTTCTAGGTGAAAACCATTCATCCAACAAATTACAGTGTCGTATTGCTTGAAAGAGTACACATCACGGTACATCTGTCACCTGGCCATTAGAAATTCAAAGCGTTCTCTTATTTATCCTTATTTTGTTCAACAGTCTCGGTTGTACTCGCAGAAAATTTATGTCTCCTCTGAAGCAGAATGTTCCCATTTATTCCCATAACTCTCAGTTTACTAAGTGGCTTATGACTAGTTGTCCAGTGCCGAAACGTTTCGCAACTTCCTCTTTTGTGTTTCGGTTGAAAGGAACTCTGCATCCGAAATCCACTTCATTTGAAGAAAATACTACTCCACCTACAACTTCGCACAAAAGAACCTATCCTTTTCTCTCCTGACCCACCTCTAATACGAATGCGTCTGCCAACGGATTTCAACGTCTTGGGTGAGTGCTTCATCTCTGAGAAGTTCCGTTGTGATATCAGCATGATGCTGTGTTATGCTGAGAAGACATCCCAAAGCTTCCATAGAATAGTTTGTCTACTTAACAAAACGCATAGAAAAGAGAAGTGGATTTCAATCTTATCAGCTGTTTCCCTGTCACTAACTCCAATTCAGGAGTGTATAAGAGGACTCCTGAATAGGAGACGAATACTCCAGCAAGTCTTTTTTGCCGTTCGCCGAATGACGGGTTCGGTGGCAACAACCTCACCGTCATTTTTCATGAAATCACTGAGTTGTGGGCGCATGTGCGTTTGTGCTTGCATAAGGCCCAACTATAGTCAAACCGTCCTTGGCTTGCTGATTGTCGTCGTGATGGCTGGTTTTTTTATTATAGCCTAATTGGCCCATACATGGTAACAGTTAGATTACACCTCTTAGGTTTCCCAGTAATCGTCTCTGAAAGCTCCACAAGATGTTCGTCAAAAATGACTCGACATTCAGCATAGCTCTGTTTGGCTTTCATCCTCAACCTTGAATTCATCTCCCCTATTGTTTTTCAGCCTGGCTGGACGACCTCGGTCTCAGTGAATACGCCGGCGTTTTCGAAACAGCCGCGATTGACGCTGTGGTTCTTAACAACCTGACCCTAGTGCGTTCAGTCGGTTGATGTTTCTTATGTGTTACACCCGTTTATTTTACACCCGTACTTTACGAGTCTTTCATCTACTGAGCAGGTTGCTCCCGTTTTCTGCTCAAAATCTAGTCAGCAGTAGCCGCCACTCCGGCAGATCACATGATTTCCCTCTTTGCGCGTTTCAATTGTCTGGGCGTTCATGTATGATTAAAAACGTAAACGACCTAAAAACTGCGGATAGCATGACAGGTCTCACCGTTTTACATAACATAGTAAAAGTTCTACTTGTCCTTGAGAGTCTCACCCAAAACGGTATTGTACCATTATAAAGTACGATTGTATTATTGCCCCGGATGCTCGACGGAAACGACTGTATAACAGCTACGAAACAAGCGAGTCGCTTGGAACGGCCTCAGTCTATCCGGTACATTCACAAGCATATGAACCCGAGTGACGTACGGATATACACGCCTAAGTATGATCGTCCTTGTGAATCACCAGCCTACTTATCGATCTACCTACCAACAGTAAGACATTAGAATTGAAGTATATTTGTCCCATTTGCTGATCAGTAACCGCCTGAAAGGCTGCCATCCATCAGTAACGATATCACCGTTGAAACTTATCCAGACTGAAAATGGTGTAATGTATGCTGCTGTACTGAGGACGTTCGGTAATAAGCAGAAAATTAAAAGAGGCGACGGATGATGCTAATTCCTCAACAATAAACGAATGACTGATGCCATGCTCATTGTTGCGTAATTCGGTTTAGACCGACTGGTTGCTTTAGTGGGTTTCTGAATACCCTGTGGCCTTTCTTTTTCCACCAGGTATACACTATTTCTAAGGGCCTGTAGTCAGTATCACAGTTCACTCCAAGTGAACTGGCTATGATTCTCTCACTATGCGCAAGAGTCCAGTGGTTCATCCACTGTTGATCGATTCATGAATTCGTCACTTGTTGCAGGATTTACAGAGTTTGCATCCACATTGGTTTCTTTTCAAAAGCCCTCTCCTGTCCTTAGGTAATCACATCAGTGAGTTCATACCAGGCGTAACAATTCCGGTGCATCCCATGTGTTCTGGTGAAGTGGTGGTAGCATGTTCGCCTTGTACCTTAAAAGTCCGATATTCAAGTAGCTTACAACTGGGTGAACCCTGATAAGAGCGAAACTCGACTCCAGAACTCACTCTTTCATCAGTCTCATCGGAATAACTGCTAAGAATGGTCAAACGCAGATGCAAAGCACTCAAATAGGTCAAAAGATATCAATGCTCGTCGAATAGCACACATGTGGTGTCTCAGAATAACTACAGCCTTGTTCAGCGTAAGCCAAGACCGGATGTACTTACATCAGAAATCTAGCTTCTTAGTGATTTGTTTAATTTCCTTGAAGATTTTTGAGTCTCAAGAAGTTTCATGCTAAGCTCCCCACCGAAATCAAACTAGAGGTGGTGGGTGTTGGAGAATCGTTGATGTCCTTTCAGCCATGCTGGTGTTAAACAAGTTCAAAAAAGTCCGAACATTGCTAGAACGACTAATCTTAGGAGCTTTAGGAGCAGGCCAGGTCTGACGATCAGTCAAAACGCTTCTTGTCAAGTAATTGTGCGTCATAAGAATTGTTAACTTTTGGCATCAGATAACAAGCTAATCCGCACACATACAGTTCACTCTCTTTTTACTCTTGTGCGTCACAGGAAGATATGGTTTCAATGAAAATCACAAACGAACTGCATGTGTTAAGTTTCCGGCGTGGATTACAAATACTTCGACGGATAAACTTTGATCTAAATGGGCTTTGTCGGGATTCAGGTACCGAGGCTGACTACCTATGGAGAGAAAACGGAACTAGACAACGGTCAAGTGAGTGTCAAAGTGGAACCGTTCCACATTTTGCTTAACATGTTGATTCAGATTAGGTTTTGATTAAATTTCATTTCCTCACCTTAATGTCTTCGTTATTGTACCGTTTTACTAAACACTTTTGGCGTTTTAATCAGCGATGGGAAATATCAAACTGAATGCTGACGTTACGAGGAAAGGTCACTATTTCTGTTATACTCAAATGCCACAGTTCCCCATGATATCTTATCTCTGAATGGTCTCTTTCTTGGCCCTATAACACCATCAAAAGTATCGGTGGTTCCCCCTTATTGTGGTAGCCTCATCTGACGGCAGCCATCTTGCTCGATTCTGGAAAGTCCACACCAGACGGACGGCGCCTTTGTAGGGGTTCAGCGTCTGTGTGTTGATCAGAGAGGTAGAAGGGTCTTGTAAGGTCATCCACCGCAAAAAGCACTTGTGTGATTTGCCTAGAAGTACCCAGTTGAATACACCTCAGCCTTTACGGTTATTCCCATCGAGAATGATACGACCAAAACAAAGACAGATGCTCATGTCGGTCGACGGTAGACACTTTTGATTTGAAAATAAAATGACACCTCTACCCGTCACACATTCAGTGAACTCTCCAGAAAACAAACTACTGACACGCTTCCACATAACTCTTACTGGTTACATATCTACAAGTAGTGAATTTGTATTTTGCTTTGTGCATCACTCTCTTCACAGCTGGGAGGAATTTTCGGCGCTTATCTTATGTAATATAGCCAGTAAGCTTATGAACGAATTCGCACTATCTCGGTCCCTGAAAACAGTCCCCAGTCCTATCGATTTTCTCGGACAACCAACATCATACCTAATTTCGTTGCAAAACGCGTGTGGACTGTAATAAACAACTAGCAACCTTGTTTACACTCTCGTTTACACATTTTTTTCTATTTTACCGTTCCAACCTTCGAGTTAATGGACAGAATGATGGGTATCCACTGAAACATGGCAACCGTCCTACGACCGTATCAGTCAGGAAGTCAATATATTTCTAAGTCTACTGTCTTAATCTGATTTTTTCGAAGGTTTCAATGATAGGTCCTACGTTCCACCTTCTTGCTGAGAAAAGAGTACTCAGTGCCTGGGATTCGCTTCACTCCACCCTAACCTCAAATGCGCATTTAAATTCGTAATTTTTGCAAAATACCACGCTCGCTTTTTATTCTTCTATCATTTTTGTGGTGGAGTTGCACATAAATTTTACGATTTTTATACGTTCGGAGGACACATTTCTAGGTATTGCTAACAAAGGACGAAGGCTTGGGCACGTAGACACACAAATGTTGAGAAACAGAGATTGCTGTTTTGTCAGCTTCATCTGATTTAACTCTTCTTTTTGAAGCCAGATTAGCTATCGCAAAACCCCGGCTGAGATGAAGTCTACGGTTATCCCTCAAAAGCTTTCTTATAAGCCATAAACTGAGTAAATTCCGATTCTGTCATCGTGAGAACAATCTTATTTGCTATAGTCAACCAATACGGCCACAGTAACACGAATCGCCAACTAGTTTGGCCGAATTAGAGCAAACCCATAAGGGAAATGATTCTCAGCGTTCAAAGCCCAGAAGGTCAAGAATATGCAAACGCATTCGTAATTGAAATCACACAGTTGGTGGCTGCTGAGTTCGTGCATTTCGTCACTATCATCCTGGTCATATTTATCGCCAGCACCATCAACATCACCACCTTTATACTCATCACCAACACTTCCTCTTCGTTATAACCCCAATCGTTGGACCTGTTACTTTTTTCTTTACCACTGTCACTGCATCTGTTCTAAGTGCGCTTCCAGCTAGGCTCCGGGGAGTGGGCAATACCAGGAAACTACACAACACAAAGGCAATTATTTACTGAAATCCAGTCTAACAGAGGTGCTTTACCCTTGAGCCATGTGCACTCTCCAGGCCACAACTATCACGATTTATTGTATTAGGACTGCTAGATACCTGAATAGTGAATTGTGAAAAATCTGAGTTTATCCCACGAAGACTGATATTTGTTGGCGACCTACAATCTTGTATGCGTGTCTCGGAGACAACCTACATCGATGAAAAGGGGAAGTAACGCTTCAGTAAGGGGATCTTGTTGTCCATTATGGATGACCCATTTTGGATAAGACCGTTTTGTAAGGGCCTATTTCGGTTTATTTTTCTGGACAATATTTTGGGCACAGAACAAACGAGAGGGGACTCGCAGATAGGTTAATAGTTGTGGACTATCTGAATGATGGAGACGGGGTTGGCGAACGTACTGCTGCGAGGGCGAATGGTAGTTCCCGGTCACCCAGACCGAGGAAAATGGCTTTTGTGGGAAAAAATAAGCTATGCCAAAATGTATTCTTCACCGCGTCGACAGACGAATAGTGGCGCCCAAAATTCATGCTGACATGCTCAGTGCACTTGCACAACGCTTTAAAATCAAAGCTGAATGCAATTCCCTTCTGATCGATAGAATCACAAATCGTTCCCCTAAGCTACTGACGTTCTGGAAGATCTTGGTCTTAACCACGTCTTATTTCAACACTTGCTAACTATTCCCTCTGGAATGAGCGGGTCCGTCGCAGATATATTTGAGGCGGCCCAGACTAACTATTTACGACGGTTTGTTTATCGCATCAGCGCTGGTTTCAAGAATACTGGATCCGCAGTATCTCACGTTGAATGGAACCTGTCCACTCAAACCAAAACGGACTCTGGACATTAAAATCTGTGGGGCTGTCTAATGTGATGGTTTTGATGGCTCCATCTCTGCACGGGTTCGGAACTGATCAACCAAACCAGAGAGGGTGCTTTTGTTGGCATAATCGAAGCATTTCCGAACATTTATGTGTAATTGTTGCATGCCCTCACTGATTTTGTTACATTTTAAATACACATGGTGCTGAAAGAGTGCTAAAGTGGGTTCAAAAATTCGCCTGTGTACAACATATTCGTAACCCCTACTGGCAGACTTGTTTCCTTATTTGTCATGACTCAACATATCACTGACCTAGAGGTTTGCCGTTCGCGTCTACCTCCGGCTGTTCAACCAATCCCGCATCCACTGAGCCGCTCGACAGTACCACGCGTTCCCCTAGGCTACATAATAACTGTGTTCCTGAAATATGCCACAAATGTACTCTTTCCTACTCTTTTGGTAGCCTTAGATGGGACGTGTCCCACAAACGATACATCACTGGATTCCTGACACACCAGGATAAGAGCTAACCTAAGGTGTCTCCTTTGGGAACGGCATCACGAAGCACGTTCTTCACGGTAGTCCATGTACCTTCAGAGATTTTGAAATAAAAATTCTGGACCCAATTCATTTCGGAGCATGAAATATTTCACGCCATCTTGAGAGCAATCAACATATTTCCGCGAAGAGTGTAAGATATAGATCCATTCTGTTCGTTACTCTAACAGATGCTAACACTTGCTAACTATTCCCTCTGGAATGAGCGGGTCCGTCGCAGATATAATTTGAGGCGCCCAGACTAACTATTTACGACGGTTTGTTTATCGCATCAGCGCTGGTTTCAAGAATACTGGATCCGCAGTATCTCACGTTGAATGGAACCTGTCCACTCAAACCAAAACGGACTCTGGACATTAAAATCTGTGGGGCTGTCTAATGTGATGGTTTTGATGGCTCCATCTCTGCACGGGTTCGGAACTGATCAACCAAACCAGAGAGGGTGCTTTTGTTGGCATAATCGAAGCATTTCCGAACATTTATGTGTAATTGTTGCATGCCCTCACTGATTTTGTTACATTTTAAATACACATGGTGCTGAAAGAGTGCTAAAGTGGGTTCAAAAATTCGCCTGTGTACAACATATTCGTAACCCCTACTGGCAGACTTGTTTCCTTATTTGTCATGACTCAACATATCACTGACCTAGAGGTTTGCCGTTCGCGTCTACCTCCGGCTGTTCAACCAATCCCGCATCCACTGAGCCGCTCGACAGTACCACGCGTTCCCCTAGGCTACATAATAACTGTGTTCCTGAAATATGCCACAAATGTACTCTTTCCTACTCTTTTGGTAGCCTTAGATGGGACGTGTCCCACAAACGATACATCACTGGATTCCTGACACACCAGGATAAGAGCTAACCTAAGGTGTCTCCTTTGGGAACGGCATCACGAAGCACGTTCTTCACGGTAGTCCATGTACCTTCAGAGATTTTGAAATAAAAATTCTGGACCCAATTCATTTCGGAGCATGAAATATTTCACGCCATCTTGAGAGCAATCAACATATTTCCGCGAAGAGTGTAAGATATAGATCCATTCTGTTCGTTACTCTAACAGATGCTAACACTTGCTAACTATTCCCTCTGGAATGAGCGGGTCCGTCGCAGATATAATGTGAGGCGCCCAGACTAACCAATTACGACGGTTTGTTTATTGCATCAACTGTGTTTCAAGAACACTGAATCTACAGCATCCCATGTCGAATGGAACAAGCCCACTCAAGCCAAAAGAGACTCTGGAGCTGTCTAATGTGATGAGACTCATCTGGAACTCAGCTGAATCTCTCGTTTGTGATATTTCCAGGCAACTGAATGTGTTGCATCAGGATGCTTCATGTTTCAGTCGCTACGATATTCGAGATATCGCGATACATATATATTCGTAATGCACTACTCCTAATTCTTCAGCTGGGTTCCAGGTGAGTCACTCGAAAAACCGTTTTAGTTTGCAAATCAGTGTATTTCGATAAATTCGTGCAATTTGGCTTCACGTAGAACATAAAGTTGACGGAAACTCGGGGACTGCGCCTCCTACCTGATGAGCCCCAAGAAGGGCGAAACCGGTCGTGGGCTGTCGGCGGATTTTCAGCAACCTTATGAGTAGTACATTGCAAATACGTCTGTGGACCGTAGTATTCCAAATCTGACGGACTACAAAAGAACAAACAGTCAACATTGTGTGGAGCATGGCATGTTGCATCGTGCGAAATGCGCCCGTATATCCCCTTAAAGCCCAAGAACCGATTTTCGGGCTCCACAACTAGTCCTTCACATTTGATTTACTGACAGATTGCACATCAGATTCAAGAACTCTCACAGTGCACTGCACCATGCGGATCATCCGGTCACATACAACGCTTGATTTTGCCATTAACATGTCGTATGGCTCCAACATACAAGTGGATAACTTATCAGAAAGATGTGAATCGCCCATCAGCATTGGGGTCATGATATTCCCCGTGATCCTGCCTGAGCGCATCATCAGAGATGAAACCGGACCACTACCAACCAATTTATTACCTATGCTTGAATTCTGTGAACTGACTCAATTATTTCCCAGAACTGTGGCACAATCTCTAGTGTGATGAGCTGCGTTTTTTGCTTCTATTTATCTGAAAAAACTTTAGCTGTCCTTACAAATAAGAACTTAGTGTACATCCTGCCAATCGAAGAAAGCCGCACAAGTTTCAAAATTAAAAGTAATCCACAGCGCTGTGTTCGCATCCGATTGGTCAACAGGGCACCGTCCGCCAGTAATTCATACGTTATTTCCGATATTTCGTACACCTTGTCCTCCTTCAAACATTGTTCTCAAATGGCACGCTTCCATACGTTCTCAAGTTGCTTAACACCGTTTCTAACCGGTCGGCGCGGGTAACCCAATTAAACCAAGTGCATGTGGTTGGCTTACTCCTTCCTTTTGTGATTTGAACAGACAATCGCGTATGGTTCTCCGTTAGACCACCCCTGGTTCCTCCAACTGTAACCTTTTCAGCTATTTGCACATATCGGTGAATAACCCACAAAGTTAATGAACACATGGAACCCGTCATGATCTCGCTAGTTCTCTCCACCCAATTTCCTCCTGTTCGCTTATCAGCTCGCCTAGTAGGGTGCCACATCTTATTGGATTTGAGTTTCAAAATCATTCCCCAATGAAAAAAATACGCAGTGTACTTAAGTGTACATGAGAATAACGAAAAATGAGTGAATGAATAGAAACTGGATGGAAATAGAAATGGAAATGCTAAAAGAAATTGAACAAAGCGAAAGAAACAAATTGATTTGGGCTGAACCAACTCATCAAACAGTGCGTAGCAAGCAACATACGATGAATACGTTATCATTGTTCAGTAGCAGGGTAAACAGCAAAGCCGTGCTCACTCTTTAATCGCTCTGTCGGATTTCACGCAGTCTGATTGCGTGCCACAGTTTGTGCACCTAACCACTTCCTACTTCATCAGACCATTGTTGTTTAGATCGCTACATTGCATTGTTAAATAACTTATTTTGGCCGTCCACTCCTTGAAAATGAGCAAGTTTATTGAACAGCTCGAATCCTGCTGTGGATCTACATCGGCCAATAGTTAGGCATATTAATAACCTACAAGTCAATGTTGAGTATCGTTAAATATCCACAAGTGCCCAGACAATAAGTATGGTACGGATTAGACGGAGAGGATTCGGTGACCACCCAGTTAAACAAACATTCCAAAAAATAATTTAGATTCCGCACACATCCTGAGATGAAGTAAATGGAAGAAATAACAAACGCAAAGAGAGTTTTTCTAGTTTTTATTCAAATTACAACCGAATAACGCCCCCTCTTTTGTCAGTGCATGTAAATAGGATCATAAATTTCACGTTTCACGGAATGGATGCAGGAAGCTATTTGCTCCGCTTTCCAATAGTTTTAGATCAATTCTGGGCTAACTCCAGATCAGCTAAAGATATCATGCTGTAGTCTGGTTTTTAGTTAGTCTTCATCATATCCACTCATACGAACTGACAGTGGTCCTTATGTGAGGTACAAAGCTCCCCACGAAGTGAGCGTTTGCCTAGGTTTATTTTTATGACGTTATTCAGGTTGCCGCATGTGAACCACTAAATTTTGTTTATGCGAACTTAACGCAGGATTGTTTTATTCCATTCCAGAGAAGGCACAGTTGCATTTAATCGACCCATGAGAATCAGTTTTTCCAAAAGCATTGTCAAAAAAACTTCGTTAACGACATCCCAAATACAGTATTTTTAGCCCAGCTCGTTACATCGCCGCAAAAAGGGACACATGGTGTCAGCCCACGTGTTTAAGTAACTCAACCGGAACTCTAATAACCCAGTCAGGTAAATCTAAGAATCACCAGCCACTTCATCAACAGAGCAAATTGCGATTTTGTTTCCTTGTCCCTACGATCATTCGATCACGGGGAGGTTGGCCTACGATGAGGACCCGTAGTTCTGTACTTCATAAACTATAAACTAATGTGAGTCACGTGAAGGAAACTACTCACAAGGTTGCTGAAAACTCTTCGACAGCTCACGACCGGTTTCGCCCTTCTTGGGGCTCATCAGGTAGGCGCAGTCCCCGAGTTTCCGTCAATCTTATGTTCTAATTGAACCCGAATTGCATTGTTTCCGAGAAATACATTCATTTGCAAATCAATTTGATTTTCACGAGAGACACAACTAAATCACTCACCTATGCTATTCTACAACTGAATGTGCTGCACACAGGTCGCGTCATTATCCACTTGGCACGATATTCGAGATGTCGCAGTACATTTTCGTGAGGAATACTACTCACAAGGTTGCTAAAAAACTCTTCGACAGTTTAACTTACCATTTTTTAACAGAATGGTCAAAAACATAAAAAAGTGAATGCGAGCGACAAATCCGAAAGGGTAACAGGAGAATATCAGGGTAAAGGGGGAAACGACTCATTTGGATTCATGCCACCAACAGTTCCAGTCAGATGAGGTGAAAAATAATTTCCATAAATTACTGAGAGGAGAACGTAGTGTGTGTGTGTGTTCCTAAGTGTTTCCCAGTTTCCTTTTCAGATAGTTTTTCTGACGCATTTGTGTGCCGCACTGTGCTTTTCTAAAAACCTATTAGACTGCTTTAAGCTCCAGTGTGTTGGGAGAAGAAATGGCTCTGCGAAAACAAAAACAAAAAAGAACAGACTGTTTACGGAATCCGTCAAGTCTGCTATGGTCCTTTAAGTTAGTCCTCTGTTAGATGACCACAACGCTCCAATGCACAAGGTGTGAAATCCGCATTGAAAGGTTGGCTGACTGTCGCACCTCCCTGGTGTTTAGCCTGAGCCTTATCAGTCCCTGATTTGCACCCTGCGGTGTTTTTCAGCACCTATATGATGAGTCATTCCTTTTAGAATATGATAATTTTTTGATTGAAATGTTACTGGTCCTGGGTGACCACATGCAGGTCGTGTTGAATGTGGACGTGAAATTGTATCGAGGCGAATTGTGAAGCTCCACTGGTGGTTCTTTGTCTGGATTTTGTTGTTGTTATGACCAGTTAGAAGCGTTGCTTGTAGATGCAAAGCTTGTCAGCTGCTGTTTCCCAGGGTATGTATGTGATAGTTCATGTGAATGCGCTTTAAATGACCGAGGTTGTCACTCAGATCAGTAACTGTATGTCGTAAAGTGTGGTGTGGAACTGTCCCGCTCGCACTGCCTGCTGCGCATATTAGGTCTAAGTGACAGAAGGGCCACTTGTGTTATGTGAGCTATGGGGAACTAATCACATGTTTTTACCAACGTTCAGTTGTTCTCAGCGGCAACACCTGTGGAGTGACAAGTGCTTTGCGCAAGTCTGTCAAATTATATGTTTAGGCACTTTGTTTCTCGAACTTTTGTGACTCACAAGCGATGCTTGCATAAAATGTATTATGTTCCCCTTGTTCCTGTGTATAAAATGTTTGAAGTAGGACACCTGTTTATTTTTACCAGTTTATTGTTTGTAGATTTCTGGAACTGATCGTTTCTGATCCCTTTGCAGGCCACCCAGATCCGACCGAAATCCTCAGTGATGTGGATCAGCTTGTCAATAGCAGCGGCGATGACATTATGTCAAAGTCGTTTAGTGGTTCAACCCAATTCACCGAATCACCGAAGAGCAAGCGGGTCACCTCACCCGTGCGACCCAGGCGGTCCAACACCGTGACCAATCTGAAGACTTCCAACGTGTGTAGTTGGACTCAATATCGAGTGATATCTTGGCTAAACTTCATTGAGCTGCCTGAATACGCTCGGAATCTGGACGGGACTGGAGTACACGGGGCTCTGATTGTGAGTAACTTACCACCAAGCCTACAGAGCGCAAGGAATGCTACTATAAATGAGAACATAATATCGTTCAGCTGCCACACGGCTTCGATGCTCAGCTGTCACGTCGGAATGCTACTATAAATGAGAACATAATATCGTTCAGCTGCCACACGGCTTCGATGCTCAGCTGGTCGCCCGCCCGAAAGAAGCACGAGGGCTGAGATAATGCCAGGTTGCCCAAGCGTAGATAGGACAAGTCAAGAGGTGGGGATTGGGCTGGAACCACGCACCCTCTGGTCGATAGGCTTGCGTCTTACCACTATCTTACCACTTATCTTACCACTTATCTTGTCTCACCACTCGTCTTACCACTTATCTGGAGCTCGGTGTCAGAAATTTCCTATGGTAACTGAGCTGTGAAAGATTGCCACCGATGGCAGTAAACTATCACCTATTCCGGTGCGAAATTGGACTGAGTTCACTCAGTTGATCGCAAATCGCGTACCTGCTAACTGCGAAAGGGTATTGGGAAAGACGGCAAAAATAGCCAAATGGTCAAAAGTGCGCAGTCCGTCATCAAGCCTGGCTAAAAACGCATTTTCGTGGCGTATAAGTCTGTCTTCCCCTTTCACTCATTACTGAAGAATATTAGACCACAGTTCGCATGGTAAGTTCCCAAGGACCGCTGGAAGCAAGAGGTCACTGCGCCTCTCGATGTATGATTCTCCCCAATAATGGCCGGATGAGTTGTTCCATATGTGAAAATTGCTTTCAATTGTTCGCGGAAAGCTTATCACAAAGCCAGTTACTGAAAGCTGGCTCTATTATCTGTGAATCATTCCAGCAGGGCGTTTTATGTTCAACGTGTGCTTTTGGAATTGGTGCGCGCTTTGGGACACTGATCAGCTAATCTCAAAGTCGCGTACTGCTTACCACATGTATTTGGGTGACTCAGAAGGCTGTGGAAGAACTAAGCTGATTTTCACATTTTATCAGTACTATTCTAAACACGGACTGCCGAGCTTTTGTGTCCACCATCTGACCTTGCGTAAGCTCACACAGCACTGATCAGCGTGCCATCCTTCTAATGATGGGTCAGTGATTATGCTTTTAAAACAAACCTCAGGCGATTGTTATCCACCAGTGAATTTGTTTGAAGATATCCAAGTGCAAGGATCGTATGCATAACAGATGTTTTCCAGTTGTCGGTGAGAATAACGGTCGAATCTGTTGACCACTTGGCTGTTTGGTCATCCTCCCACGGTTTTTACTTAAGCATTACACAATTCTTTGGTATATTACCCGCAATAGATTCTAAGACAACTTGATGTCTGTTATTTGAGTTCCAATATGCTGAGAGACAGTAGCATTAGTAGCTACCAGCTGGGATGCTGATTGTTAATGAAAGACATACTGACGTTCGAAACAACCAGGCCACGTTAACTGCTCAATGAATGTTCGAGGTATACATGAATGGGAAGCGAAAAAGATATTCTAACTTATGGAAACATGATGACTGATTGGAAATCTTTTCGGAGACAAATGAAGCTGATATGAGCAGATTTAATTCGCTTTCGTAGCCTTAGTAGTAAGGACACGAACATCAGTTAATCACTTGACGCGAAGCACTTCGTTTGTGTCTGTCATGGTTGTTTCCACTAGGCATCGCGCATTGGTCCTCTAGCCTTTCGCCAAGGTGTAGTAAAGTTTAGTTCCCAAATCCCAAAGGAGAGGCACTGTGTTGTACACTCACGAATGACCACGTTCATACTTGAATATTTGGCTTCAACCATTTGACGATGTTCTGCAACGAATGGTGTATTGTGAAGTAGATCGTCTTAAGCCACTCTAGAACTGACCTGGAGCTCCGCGAATGAAGCTCTCTTTAATAATGAAACGCTACAGCTGCGAGTGAATTCGTAGCCCTTGACATGTCACAGGATAATCTTTTTATTGTTTCACAGATCGTATAAATCGATGTTGCCTGTACGACAGTTATATTATTTTTGTAAATTAGATTCGGATAGTACCTTGCAGTTTTCCGTGACATCTGTTGCTGTGGCTTACTTCTAGATCCTCTATCAGAACCGTTCTTTTTCACTTTCAAGATCCGAATACTTATCGTCCTATGAGTGTGATTTTAATGTTCTTCACTGTCACAGACTCAACCGCCGGCTTCTCTAAGTGCTCGGTGAATCACCCATTCAGAAGAATTCCGGCAATGACGATCTCTCATTAGACCCGTAGCAAAGTTCTTTCTTTTTCACTATTCGTTTCAAGATTCGAATACTTATCGTCCTATGAGTGTGATTTTAATGTTCTTCACTGTCACAGACTCAACAGCCGGCTTCTCTAAGTGCTCGGTGAATCACCCATTCAGAAGAATTCCGGCAATGACGATCTCTCATTAGACCCGTAGCAAAGCAGGCAGATTGTATCATTCATCGTCCGATATGCATTCGAAAGCTGAATTGTAAACTAATCACTCTTCAGCCAAAAAACCGCATCTGGAATCGCTCAGTGCACTCCGTGTATGTATATGTATGTACGTATGTGTGCATATATGCATATATATATATATATATATATATGTTCGATGGGGAATTCCGTGTTTCTGCTCACTCATAATCATGTTCCACTTATTTTTGTTCCGTCTCATGTCTATCTCCAGGCAAAAAAATTGCGTGAAACTGCCATCCCTACAACAATCTTTTTTTTCCTTTAAAAACAGCAGCAAGATGAATGGGAGGGTTATTCGTTGGCAGTAGTCAGAGTA
>NW_008751658.1:129575-144712 GCF_000715545.1 Opisthorchis viverrini | reverse complement strand
TGGCTTACTTCTAGATCCTCTGAATAAAAGAAAACAACGGTTATCTATCAGAACCGTTCTTTTTCACTATTCGTTTCAAGATTCGAATACTTATCGTCCTATGAGTGTGATTTTAATGTTCTTCACTGTCACAGACTCAACAGCCGGCTTCTCTAAGTGCTCGGTGAATCACCCATTCAGAAGAATTCCGGCAATGACGATCTCTCATTAGACCCGTAGCAAAGCAGGCAGATTGTATCATTCATCGTCCGATATGCATTCGAAAGCTGAATTGTAAACTAATCACTCTTCAGCCAAAAAACCGCATCTGGAATCGCTCAGTGCACTCCGTGTATGTATATGTATGTACGTATGTGTGCATATATGCATACATATATATATATATATGTTCGATGGGGAATTCCGTGTTTCTGCTCACTCACAATCATGTTCCACTTATTTTTGTTCCGTCTCATGTCTATCTCCGGGCAAAAAAATTGCGTGAAACTGCCATCCCTACAACAATCTTTTTTTCCTTTAAAAACAGCAGCAAGATGAATGGGAGGGTTATTCGTTGGCAGTAGTCAGAGTAACTGTTATAATTGTCCCTATTTATCACGCCTCCTGTTCGGCATTCATGTACCAGGTTACATGAGCCAGAATGTCAGTTTTTCCCTCTATTTTGGCAGTAAGACATTCTATCGAAAAACACGCACATATGTCCCGGTGCTTTTTCTCTCTCTACAACCACCGTCCCACTGTCCCATTTTCAGATGCTAGAAGATCGATTCAACCCGGACTTGTTGGCCAACATTCTCCGCATTCCTTCCAACAAAACACTAGTACGGCGGCATTTGTCCAGTAAATTTGTTGAGTTGGTTGGCAACGAGGTGTGGGAGAGGAAGCAGGCGGTTTCAAGTAATCCAGACATTCCCGCACTCACCCAACACTCGAAGATCAAGGTATGCACATATTCCTAAAAAAAACTGCAAATTTAATATGTTACTTGAGAACTGCCATTCACTTACACTGCTGTTCGGCCACTTGGTCATTCATGAGACCAAATATTTGCTTCCCCGGTAGGCGATATGCTAGTAAAAAACACACGAATCCTGAGGGACCATGTACTGTTAGATGCACACATAGGTGGATTGCACGACTCTACGTGAATTCAAACTTATGTCAGTAGGTGTGCGTCCCGGTGATGTCCTCTGGCGACCCGTCATGAAGGATGAAAAAACACACCCACTGTACGCTTCATTTCATCGTTCCAGATTAAGTCGTCGTGTGATTTCACGTTGTGCCTCCTCTATGAGATTTTTCATTCAGGTTCACATCGCGGCAAGTTACCACCATGTAGGTCATCAATTATCCATGTGCTCTGCTAAAAATAAATTTCGGGATCTTTGATACCACCAGCCATGGTACAATCCTTGTTCGGCTAGCCAGGCATCTTAGATGACAGCGTCGTTTTAGTGATTCGGTGGAACTCAAAAGGCTTGATTCAATGCTTATTACCACAAATCCATCGTCTCGAGGCTCTATTGTTTCCATATGGAAAACCATATCGCAAGGTGCCTTTTAACTTCGTATCTACTGACAAGGAGCTTGCAGGTGTGTACCATAAAGTCTGAGACAGACTGAGCTCTCAGGTTTACGTACTGATTAGTAAAAACTCAGTAGTATCGACATATTTGATTAGTGGAATTCATGTGGATACTGCGGCTGGTCTGTAACTCTGTTCAACAACCTAGGAAATTTCAATATGTATCAATAGCTTTTTGGATGCATAGACATTAGTTTTGATGAATACAGTGTTTCCCAGCCTGTTTTCCCAGGGAAATCATTACACAATCTACTCATGAGTAGGAAAGAGAAACAATTCAACTATCGTTGTTGCCTTCAACTTAATTCGTTCCTTCACTTCACAACCAAATTTATCTTACAAACTGGGTGACGCGTTTGATCGAAATACGATAGGCAAGAGAGCACAACCAAGACAAGCGCAACCCCTTAAAAACGGCTTACACTTAACTACTATGTTTATTGTGCTGAGGGTAATTCATGATTTCTCGTTAAAAAATCTCATCCAGACGTCAAATTTCCATCGATGACAACTTTACGCTGTCTTGATTTGTCACATTTTCTACGAAATTGCAATCTACGGCGAAATGCGGAAGGTTAAAATTTATGGATTTCAAACTATTTACAATTCCGAACCACCCCAATCAAGAGGAAACACCGACAGTTTGTTCTGCTCTAATTACTTTGCCATATACATATTAAATAACTACTATTGATTCATAAAGGAACGACACGAAGCTGCATAAATGCAAATGTGTTGAAGCTTGGCTTAAGCATCCTCATATCGAGTGCTGAAAACATCGGACCAGTTGATTCCCGGTTCCAAGGCGAACGAATCAGGACGCCTAATGTTTAATGAGTTGATCCTCTCGACTACTTGCAGACCAATCGCAATCAGTCAAAACTCAGGTCACTCTTGACCGAGAAGTCACAAAGAGTGCAGTCATATACAGGGGATCCTGAATCAACCGCATATATCGCGGTTGAGCGTTTTCTGAGGCAGCCTTGAGCCTCATACTAGACACCAGAAAGCGTCTAGCACCCAAAACCAGATTTGATAGACCCTAATGATCGGTGATTTTTTTCGGACAAGTTTGGATGTTGCAAGTTTTTCGAATTTCGATATCAAAACGTATCAAGCAGCTTTTTTAAAGACCAACTCAATCGAACGCATTCTTAGGCCTGAAACGGCTCACGCGAGAAAACTTGTGATTTTTTTGCTTCAGGATTTACTACAGCCTAATTGCCTACCTCACATTTATTTTTCACAGCTTTCCCGGAAACGTACCTTCTTTATGTCACACCGGAAACGAAAAGGTATGGAATATGAGGAGGAACTTTTATGCCCGGTCGACATCGACTCACCGATGACCGATCTGCAGGTAAGACATGTTTTTAATGAAGCCTGCGTAGTAGTTATGGAATATGCTCGCACCTACATTGTGACTTCAAGACATCAAGTGATGTAAAACCAGCGACAAAATTACAAGTCCCTCGCCTTTCGGGGTAACTTAAAATTAGTCGGCAGACGTCTTCAGTTTGGTGGGAGCGATAAACGTGATTAAATCTCGTTGTAGAAAATAAGGCTTCCAGAGCCTTGAAGAAGATAGCCAAGCATGTGACACAGAAACCTAGTCTACCAAATTATTCACATGCCACCACTCAATATTCATTCGTTCTGACCATCAATGCAACAAGAGATTCAGAGTCAAGCATTCATAGATCAGCTCCTCCTACGGTCACCTATGTTGGCCTTGTTTTACCGGCTAACGTTACTCAGGCAGCTAATTGAGTTCATCGTAACGATAGATCTGATATATATGTTGAACTATTGATCCTTTTGTTTTATCGGTTTACCTTGTTACATCAGAGCAATGATTACTCACAAGGTTGCATTATCTTCATCCATCCTAATGGTGATTCTGCTTCTCTCTAAGCAAAGAACGGTCGTGACAGAACTGATTCATCCGGGTGGCATAACCACGCGGACCATCGAAGTTGAACTGATCAGTAACCTACTGCCAAGTACTGAGATGCTTCAAAAATGTATGTAATTTATATTAATTCTGGTGATAGCATGCAAAAACAATCCGAAAACGCCAAAAGACATTTCTTATAAACACAGGATTTAGCCACTGTGAAACAGGTTCAATGCTGTTCATTAAGTCGACCATAAATCTGGACAGACCACTACAGGTTTCGCATTTCTCCGGAAGTTAATCAGGCTGACCTAGTCTCCCAGCTTCCTTCATCCCTATTTCTCACTTGAAGATCCGACTGTATGAACCTGGTGATGATCAAACATTTGCAGATTAACTTAGCTTTGACGATAAACTGAGCTGAATTCCATCTGTGCCTCTGGTCTTTAACATTCTTCAGCTAAATATTCCGTACATAGAACGCCCCATTTTTTCAGTTGTGATAGTGTTTAATATAAGGTGGGCAAAAACTATGAATAGCCGAGTTAATTTGTAAACCGGTGTCTGTCACAAAGCCCCAGGGTAAAACGAGGCAAACTCGTGTGACTTGGAATTACCATAGGAGTCATACCATCTTCGCTGACGACCCGATGGTTGGCACGATGCGTGCACTCATTGCGGGCATGACGCCTGTGTAGCAGAAACCACCTTCAGTCAAACAGCGACGGACTCCGTCTTTTCAGCCCACACAATGGATGAATTAGTAATGTCAGCTTAAATCTTACAGCCCGATGCGTAGTCTCAGGCACTGGATCAGTTCTACTTGTTGCTAGTTGTCACCAGCAAACAGTAGATAATAGTTCAATATGACAGCGAAGCTAAGACTAGCACCTTCCTGAAGGACAGTTGGCCCCAGCTTGTAGTACAGCTTTTGACCCCTTTGGAATTTTATCCCAGGAATCACCGCTTTGCGACTAATGCGGTAGTGCCGGGAAGAGGGAGGAACATCTGCGAATTCAAACGTTTATTAACTACATAGCTGATGGGTCCTTCACTTCAAGGTAGATAATTCAAGCAAAAGCTTTTGGGTTGGAATTCCCTTCCAATATCTCTGAGGCGCTCACTGCTCGTACTTCTCCGTAAAGAGGGAGCTTTAACTTGTCGGGAGGTTAATACATGTTCGAACTGTATAAATGGCTGGCAAATTGATCAAAGAGCTGAGTAGTTCGTCTGCTAACGTCTTATAACCAGTCACGTTGATGTAACCACTGCGTCGTTGCATGGAAAAACAAGGCGTTGCGTCTCAATAAGATGCACACAAATAGTATAAACAGCTACCACCACAACCACACCGTAAACCTCAGAAAGATTATCATCCAGAATTTATTCAGAAGAGCTCGCACGTAGCAGCATTTCAGAATTGTGGAACAAGGAGTCAGGGTATCCATCACGAATATTCCAAGAAACTCGAAGAGGGAGACAACTTAGTCCGAACCTGAGATAAGAGGCAGAATCTTGGTAGACCAAATCTCAAGCACCAAATTGAGGAAACCAGCTTTAAAACCGACAAACGGGACTGATAAATGCAAAAGGAATAACCAACTCCATCAACCGTGACAAATTTCACTTCGGCTAGAATGGGACAAAACTCTGTACGCAAATAAAAGTATGCTGTGGACATCGGAAGACACGTCCCAGTATTTCTGCTCCACAAATCCAGAAGGTCGCCAACGTAATTTGGAAAGCTTCGCAAAATACTCTCATTTACACAGGAATTTGGCTTTTACTGGAGACTATGTTGAATCTAGCTGAATTTCTTGTCTATGATGGTCCGCTTCAACTGAATGTACTGCAACAAGCTGCTTTAGGTCTCGTTTGGTACGATATACCAGATATCGCAGTATGTTGTTGTCTAGACTCTACACACTCTTATTAAGCCAAGTATCATAAAAGGGATTCTGCTGTATTCACATGCGAATAAAGTAACTGTCGAAATACGTTCGATTTGAGTCCAAGTAGGGCATAAGTTCGACGGAACCTCGGGGGCTTGGCCTACTTGATAAGCCCCAAAAAGGGCAATACCGGTCGTGTACTGCCGAAGAGTTTTCAGCGGCCTTAGAGCAGTATGTTGCGTCCAATTTGAAGGGTTTTATACTGCTACTGCTGTACTGTTATACCGTTACGATAGAAGCAGAAGAAATCTTGAGCGTACCTCGTTCCATGACGCACAAACGGTGTATCATACCCGACTGAGTCTGCGTAAAACTGCATGAAAAGAATAGGAGGCTCATAGGACAGAAAGAAATAATTGAACCAAGAGATAGATGGAAAACGTCCGTACTCAAGTCGGTGTGGGTCACAGCGTGGAACATAACCGCATCAAAGTCACAGACCACTTCAACGATGGATAGGGGATGAGTAAACAAGCAAGCATCAACAAATCAGAACACAAGTCAACCACACAAGTCATAGTTGAAGTCCGTCCCTTAGGCCTACGGGCACACGCATATAACAAATACTCACTAACCCACAGCACAACTTCGTTACACAACGATGCACTGATAAAGTCACCTCGATAGATTGGCAAACGCTTACGATACGAAGTTCCCATCTCAGTGAAACAATAGTGGTCTACAGTGATGAGTACAAACTCTACCCTCGTTACACGATTTGCTTCCATAATTATTGTACATCTGGCAAGTTATTTTTAAATCCTCAAGGCACTCGAGCAACAGACACCATTATCTTAGCACTCAGGTAAAAGAGACTGACTCTGAAATGGAGAAACACTGAAGTGCAAAGTTTTCTGCTTACTCTCATACTCTTTCAATCCAAGTCATTTAGTTCCAATAGTACGAGATCAAGACACATTTACTTCTATGTAGTAAGGAATGTATCCAGAGAGAAGTGACGGTGAAAAGGTCATTTATCTATGGCAATCCATGTTCTGGAAAAAATTTCTCAGCCTAATCGGTGGCCACCTCTCTTGTCCTCAAAGTGAGCACATTTTAACAAACTTGATTCCTCAACCTCTAGAATATCTGTCGATCTGGCAGCCTAATAATGACTCCGTAATGACATCACAACGGATGAAGTGTATTCGAAGTAGATTGTTCAGATAATTCTTAGTTGCGTAAATTAAAATTTTACATTCGCATTAGACTATCTGACACCGTTCTTCTGATTGTATGCCTTCCTTATCCGCTTACCGCAACATTTACTGCCTTAAATTAGCACAGATGGATCCCTGCGGACTAAACTTGTCGAAATAATGGGACACGAGCTACTGAAGTATTGTTAAGTAGCACAAATCTACTGTAAAAACTTTTATTGCATCTGTGCTGGCTTAGGTCCTCAAACTTCCTCTGGGTTGCACAGAAATGATATACCAACCTAACTATTTTATTTCACTGATTATTCATGGTTATTGGCCGGAGAACTATACAGGCGGTCAATTTCAACTAATAAGACTCTCATCCAAAGGCTCACGCGACCTCCTGTCAGAATCCACGTTAGAAGCCCCACGAGAGTTTTGGGTATTCCGTTCAGACAGACCGATTTTCCTGGGTTTTTTTCCTGGAAAGCTAACTGAAACTAACACCTGTACTTGGAGCATTCATCCTATCGTGTGACTGCATTCGCTTGAGGAATCAAATGTCGCCGTCGATGCGCAGCGAATTTGCTCACGTTCCAAATTTTCTGAAAAGATACTACCAGTGTATTTGCGCAAAAAGATGCTAAAGCTGTAATCCTACTGCTGGCTTCAGACACCGTTGCGTTCATCACGTTTTGAACTTTTTCCCAGTCCGATGCCAAATTTCAAGCTGTATCAGAATGCACCAGTGCATTGAGTATTCACTTTTCTATTCACTATTCATCATTCCACAAGTAACCACAAATCCCTCATTTGTTTTCAGACCCAAGATACAAACTCCTCCGAACACGTGCCGTCAGAGAGCACGAGTATGCAGGTTAGCGCTATATTTGCCGAAAATTTTGAGTGTTCTTTAAATAAGTAATCGAACAAAAATTTTAGAAACCCACATATACATAACTGTTTGAGCCTTCGTCCCGCAAAACTATGTAAAACGTCACCAATCTTAAACCCAGATATGCTGTTCACTGAATTTCGAATCCTTACCAGTGTACGTTATGAAGTCGTATCAAGGACTCTATTTGATTCTCTTCATTTGTATACCACAATTTTGGTGGCACAACCCCGGAAGCACAGTTGCTTCTGTTGGTAGAGCTTTTGCCGTTTTTACTGTTCGGGATTCTTTCATTCCCAGAAATTGGGTCAAAAAGTGGAAACAAATAGATCTCAGGCTGCACTCATTCATGCATGCACTTACGAGAATCTTCAGAACGGTTTCGGACAGCCATGGCGCATATACGGGCCGATCTGGTAAATGCTTTCGGTTGGTCCCATAATAGTGAGTTCATACAGTCATGGGCAAATACAATCTTACCAATAATCCCGACCCATTACGAACATGAGAAAGAGCTGAGAGCTTGTATGACGATTGCCAAAATAGCGTTGTTTGATGTTCTCTACTTACTAGCTTGTCTGTCCACAGCATGAACACGAAAGGAATCAAATTGCTATAGTTTTTCTTACTACCAGGAACAACAAACTCTAGTTTCCTTACTCTTCTAGTCTATTCCTCAGTTTTACAAGCAATTGATACATACTAGTCCGCATTGTACGGTTTGTTCAATAACTTAGATTCTTTTTGACCGACGATAAAAAGCCGTTTTAACTCTAACCAGCCATTGTGACATAAACTGGTTTTCGCACTGTGAGGTCTCGACAGGTATGGGGACGTAAGCTTGATCTAAACGCGACATCTACTCCGAGAACATCTGCACATTCTGCGTGCCATCATAACGACAAAAAAACTCTGATTGCACTTGACAGTTTGAAGTTAATTTAGCATCTAATCCTTAACGAAGGCAGAGGAGGCGGTATATGACCCTGGTTAATTGTGCCAAGTGAACACTAAAAAAAACCGGCGCAAGCAAAAATCACTTCTTCCCTGGGGCTTATCTTATACTGTGTCGAAGCTCTCAGATCGGCAGTCAGCACGAATAAATAGAGCTATCCGAATATGCACACAAAAAAGCTCAGTATCACGTCCACCACCACTTTGTTATATGATACCTACTCATGTTGAAGTCCAGTTACTTATATACTTCCTCATTAACGTCTCGTGCAGTCTACCCGAAAGGGTACAATTCCGCTAATTCACATAGTACGTTCAGCTGGGAGTTCGTCACCCTAGAAGTGGCAGTTCACTCCTTTGAAGGATAGATGGGGCTGTGTCCTCTCTGAGTGCAAGCTAATCACACTACTTTTAACAACTCGTGACCGGCTGGTGACCGACGGTGCTCGAATCTCTCTAGAGATTTTTGGGATCTGTACTATTGATGATTCCACCAGCTGTAAAGTTCACGGTTTTTTCCACAGCTGTAAAGTTCACGGTTTTTTCATACACGATAACCTCATTTTAATGGTATCATACATTTATTCATGTATCTCTTCTTGGAGATAGATTGTAAATTTCGCCACGTTTTGTTAAGGTTGTATACTGATGTAATTATGAACAAAAATAACAGCAGTGTAAATAAACGATGCGTCCCAAGTATACTGGAAAATCTTGCTAGCAATAATCCTTGAAAACCTTAGACCTACTTGTGATTCATCTTGAAAGTTAACATGTTTAGATAGTTACCAGGATCAAGTTTGATCTAAATAGTAGCTCACTTCAGATCTGGCCTATTGTTGTCGTCCAAATTAACTGGTGAGCTGGTGAGGACCATATCTGCTTACAGGTAGTCCAACGAGTCAAAGAGCGATGCAGTCATACATCAGCCTGTGAATGTTTCAGTTAGTTTTGTCACTGCATTTGCACTGACAAATTCATGAGAATATTTGGCCCTACCTTATTACTTCTGTCCTGCCCTCCCTCCCAATTTCATTGGGCCTCATTTTCCCATCGCCTGCTTGCCTCTTCTCTGTCCCTAGCTCATGGCACTCAGGGAAACCGATTTGTAGTAATTTCGGTAGGTTATAAAGCAGTCACATCCATGTGCCCCTTTTATCTTCGTATCATGGTAACGCATCCTCATTAATTCATCTGAATCACTCTCACATCGGCTTCTACTGGTGAGAACAAATCGTTGTGGGCGTTCCTTGTTGATGTTTGTTGCTGCTGTGAGCCTGATTTGCCCTTTTAATCCGCTTTTAATTGTACGGCCCAAATCTTCACGTTCAAATTCAGTCGTCCTGTTTAACAACATCATCATCATCATCATCATCATCTCTGATGCTTCGCTGCAGCATTCTTTAGGAGCTGATTACCAATCCCTGATGAGATCAAGTCGTCCGCGGAAGGATCTCGTTTTTATTGGTTTCGGGAACTTCTCTGAACTGTTCTGCCTCCAATTATGACGAAGGTGAAACCACCACAATTCTAAAGCTGAACCCTGTAATGTCATTTGACGCTTTTGTGGGGAGTCAGGAGAGTCCAACTGAACATTTTAGACCGACTATAGAAAGCTAAAACGATAGGCTGGCAATTAAAACAGAATGAAAATTCCTCCCTGGTGAATGGGCTCCTGTAACCTTGCATTGAGATTCTTGCTGGTCTTGCTACTTAATCTATTCATTTTTAGATGACGTTACAGTCAGAGCAGCACCGCGAAGCTGCCAGATATTGGTCAGAATCGCACCGCGCGCCAGTCACGTATTTAGCACTAGATAGATTTAACTCGGTGGCAAAACTCAGGATGTTTTGAGACTGATCAAACTAGCGAAGCAGTTTGCTTTCCGATGGAATTTGTAAAGTTGATAGTAGAAAACCTGGATTGTGAAATCCCCGAAACTGCAGATGAAAATATCGAGTTAGTGGTATATTTTGATCTGAGAGAGATTGACCGTCGATACAGGGATTAAGTGATGTAGTTCTGACCTAAATTAGTTCCATCTCACCAACAGTCTTTCTTAGCCATGCAAGGCTCGCTGTACTCCTCACAAATCCATTTTTTATATCAACTATTAGCCAGTAGCAGCTGAGTTCGAGCTAATGTGATATTGGCAGAAATGTCAAAGTTACCTTCAATTACCGCTAGTGGCTAGTCTGAAGTCTATATGGCATCAGTTAATGTCACATACGGAAGATACACTATCATTCCGAATAGCCCTGACAGTAAACAAACCAACGTTCCAAAGCTCGAACGTCTAGTGAAAAACGCAGTTGTTTTATTCGTGGTTCGGTAGATTTTCTTTCTCTCCTTTTTTTACTGGTGAACTGGGTGCGAATAAGGGTTCACAAGACACTTTCCTAGATTCGTTGAGAATTAAAAGGCTCACTGATCCGGTGTGGATCTGAGGCTGCTTTTATTCCAAGTAAAAATGAACACATAAATCATCTTGTTCCTCTACAGTGGAAAACGCCATCCAAATATTTTACACTAGCTCCAGGATGTTTTGCAATTTTCTCATTCAAGCCCTCTTTTCCTCATAGAAGGCTTTCCTTTCGACGGTAACCAAAACTTTCACACTCTTACTAAAATATATACGCAGAACACTATGGATAAATATGAGATCAGTCCACTTGCTCAGTCATAAAACAAGAGGGCACCGGCTGCTGCTACTGCTCCTAGGGTTTTGTTCAGGAAAAATGTGAGAACAGGAAGGAATGGTCAGCCACAAAATGGCTCAACAGCACCCATTCAGTACAAAGCTGAATAGCTTTACTACGTAGACTGTCCTCTCAACTCCGAACCACTTGTCTTAATTAGCATAACCTGTGGAGCATGATTAGAGGATCCTTACCGGGAAAGTCTACCCTCCCATGACCCTCTAGCGTACGTAGCATCACTAATCCGATGTCTCCATGACGTTCAGACGACGGCAAATTATCATAATTTTCCGTTTGTCTGCACATATTGGCCATCTTTTTGATATGCTAGGCAGTGTTGACTGCCCTATCACTGACGTCACCCTCTAACTCAAAGGCCACAAAATCGTTCTCCTTTGGTCACTGCCTGCTATGAACACCCCTGAAAAAAAATCACCCTGTATTAATTTCATACATATTTTGTTATTGTGCTTCGCTCTGTTAACACTGAAACATCNCCCATGACCCTCTAGCGTACGTAGCATCACTAATCCGATGTCTCCATGACGTTCAGTCGACGGCAAATTATCATAATTTTCCGTTTGTCTGCACATATTGGCCATCTTTTTGATATGCTAGGCAGTGTTGACTGCCCTATCACTGACGTCACCCTCTAACTCAAAGGCCACAAAATCGTTCTCCTTTGGTCACTGCCTGCTATGAACACCGCTGAAAAAAAATCACCCTGTATTATGATTTCATACACATTTTATTGTTGTGATTCGCTCTTTTAACACTGAAACATCTTCCGATCAGAAGGATTTCCATCAGTTTCTCCCTTGACCTACGCTCTGAAACTGTATTCAAAGCTCTGTAAGGTGCTCACAACCGTCTTCGCTAGTTTTAACCCTATTAGTTTCGTTTATGTCGTTACTATTCTCTAAACTTAAAATGGTTAGTCATGTTTCTAACCGTTTGTTTACCTCGAGAGCAACTATTCATCATCTATTCATCATCAACTATTCATCATCTACGTACTCTGGTCAATCTGTTGATACGACTGCGAGTTTCAAATATGAATGAATTAACCGAATATTAACTGCTTCGACGTACAACTCTGAGCAACGAATTGTTCTGCATATCAGGCTTGCAGAAAAGCAGTCCTTCTGATCGGAGAGTGTGACTGTGCTTGTCAAACGAACTCTTTCTTCCCAAACCCTGTTCTGAATTCTCACCTATTCGGTAATCAGGGCAACCATGTTTTCATCTGTGTGACACTAACGGCTTGCACACTAATAAGTGGTGAACATCGTTTCGGTTTTTTTATTCTACCTGGAAGCATTACTGGATACAATATTTTGAACATATAGTTTCTCACTTTTGATCTAAAAAGGTTCAAAATTGTCAACTATCATCAACCCAGTCATTAGAGTGAAATATCCCTTGGAGTTGGGCTCTCATGCAGGTGGTTGAATTTGTGAAATTTCTGTTTAACTCACACGATGGTCAGAATAACACAAAACATAGCATCAGCGTAGTTTCTCACACAATTTCTCTACCTGCCCATTAGAACGTGTTCTAGGAGTACTCTCCGGACTTCTTGCTACCCCAACCGCTCAATCTATTTAACAAGACCCTGGCCGAGTCTGGCCCGGAAGTCCTAAGTCTTGTCAACTATCGAATTACGTTGTCAAAGTAATATGAAAACCGGGTGAAACACAGAATGACTTCGGCTCATTTGAGTACATCAATTGTTAGGGAATATACGAAAAATATATTTCAATATGTACTTTGAACGGCTATTTAGGACCATCTCTCAATTCATACTTTCCTTTGAAAGCTAACGATTTCTTGTTTGAGATTGTGATTAGTAGCGAAAAATCACCGGCTCTAAACGCTTACGACTCGATTCGAATGATTGATGTTTTCAAAGCAGCATTTGACGGTAGGCTATGTTGTGAGCCTTGTTCAGGTTTTCAGCTCACTTTTTATCAAAACTTAAAATCAGCTGTTCGTTTTTGTCAAAGTCGGTAATTCTCCTGGGCGATACGTTTCAAAATTTCCCAACATATTTTTCTCCGCTTCCATCAAATTTGATCTCGCTTTTGGAATGTACCCATGATAGTTTTGAAGAGGATGTTCTTGACGCCATGTAACTAGGCAGGTGAGCATATGGGGCATGGTCAAACAATATGGATCTTTCCATGATTATCCTTTAGGCAGTCATTTTATCAGTTTAGTTACAATACCACGCTGGTGCCCCAAACTTAGTAAAAATTGCCTTGACACGAACTCCACCAGAATACACAACTAACATGAAGGGGCAAAGGAACGGAACCCGACGTCCAAATGATCTATCGGTTTAAAAGCTCCATTATAACCACAATAATGTGGGCTGCAACTTGTCTTGTGATGTATCCTGATTTCAGTTAAGAGCGGAACTTAATATGTGATGTGACGTTACGGTTTCTCCACCTGGTCGGTCACCGTTTCTTCATCACTATCATTTGACTGTCATTTGACTGTTGGTTAAGGTTCACTGCATGCCCATTTTGCATAGTATGGTAGAACATTGTTGTTGTTAAGACATGCTACACTACTCATAAGGTTTCAGTAGCCTTTCATAGGACTCATAAGGTGGGTGCAGTCTCCGAGTTTCTGTCAACCTCACGTTCTACTTCAACCTCAACTGTACGGAATTAGCGAACGACGCTCATTCGCATACCTATTTGGTTTTGTTGAGAAAATTGACCGGGACACAGCTGAATCACTCTTTCATGTATTCTTCAAGCAACTGAATGTGTTGCACCAGGTCGCCTCATGTTTCACTTCGCAGGATATTAGAGATATCTCGATACATTGTACTGACTAAATACACTACTGACAAGGTTGTTAAGTAGAGAGAAGAATATGTTGAACGAGAGATTCAGCTGGGTTCCAGGTGAGTTGGCCATCAAAAGCAAATTGTTGTGCAAATCGGTGTTGTTGTAACTTTATTCAACAGTTCAGCCCTTACATATCTTGAGCCTTTTGACAGACACTTACTGCAATACACGCAATTTATCGCTTATTGTATGTTGCCAATTTTGTGTAAAATTTCACTGTTAAGATGAGTCCCCCCTACATTGTCACCACATAAGTTTTGACCACACATTTGCCATCAGCCATGGATAACAATGATAACAAAATCGTGTTGTCCAAATATCAAGTAAATCTCAGTATCCCGTTCCTCTAAAATCCATCCTGTGGTGAAACCCATTCGGAAACCAGTGTATCATAAAATTGCTAGTACAAAGCTCATGACTGCTTTCTGCTGGAAATATGCTAATAAAATTGGAAATACAGATTTTCTGAGAACCCATCTGCCGTACTTCACCATGAATGATCTGATTTTGTCACCAGACTCACACAGTTCTTCGGAGCCATTGATGGTTGAATACAGACGGTTGAATACGATGGTTGAATACGACCTAAAGCTGCCACCTTGACGTGGTGGTCGGGCTTCAGTGCTACAGCGATCCCGCGGGCTACACTGGCTGGAACTTCGTTCCACAAGGTGCAACCATGCCAGGAAGGCCAAAGGAGAGCAGCAAGATCAAGAGCAGCGAGACCCCGTACTGCGAGTAATCGTGCTACGAGGCGGTCTGGGGGTAAAGTCGTACTGTCCTCTGCGACAGGAGTGTGAAGGCAGTAAGGTGTTTCCCCCAGGCGACCAGCATGTCCATATTTATGGAAGCAGCGATGCTGCCTTCTACCGAGGAAGGACGGGTTAGAAAAGATCGGCCCCAAAAACCGCACACTCCGATCGCCCAACGGTTGAGCGTGACCGCCGGTGCATTATCCAATACGGTCGAAATACTTTTAAAACCAACGACCCCGGTGCTGGTCAAAAGGCACCTGCTGTGCGCAGCCGCATCAGGAATGAGACAGTAATGCCTTATTCCCTGCGCCCTCGGGTTAGGCCATCCCCTGCAGCCGAGCAGGTCAGACTGTTGAGTCGTCGGCTCCGGGCAGGGTCCCCAAAGAAAACCCT
>NW_008751658.1:107991-123459 GCF_000715545.1 Opisthorchis viverrini | reverse complement strand
CTTCCCCCCCCCCCCGTTTGCTTCCACCCTCTTCTCCACACAAATTCCGCAGTTGGTGATTCCGGCTACATCGATCGTTGTAGACCACGTGGTCGATCTATTTGTCGGCTCAACAATGGTCAGCCATTCAGCTGCACACCCATAACCCACCTCCCCCACGCAACGCAATGCAACGTACAATCTAGGCGTATTTTCATCTACTTACTCCTTCATTGTCCTCTAATGTGAAACTTCATGGCAGATGTGTCGTGCATCTTCTTGTGGGACCCAAATTTTCATGACTCTGAGTTCATAAACACACTCGTTCGGTGGTTCCACCAGCTACTACAATACGCCAAATAAAGCATGGCTGTGAGATATCCTGGTTAGGGTGCGCATTGTTGTTATCATTTGAGCGCCAAAAATGTCGAAACCCGTTGTCTGCATGATGCGAAATCCTCGGTGTCAATAGTTGGAAATCTCTGTTTGCGTAGTCCAATTTGCTGTCCTGTTTATCGCCAAAGGAAATGAATTAAACCACTCCATTCTCACGTCTAGTTGACACATCTCAGCTTGGAATGCTTGATTCAGGAAAGAAAACGGAGAATGTTGGATTCCCAGTGGCAAAGGACACAGAAGTGATTTGTGAAAGAGGAGAGTAATTTGTCGAAATACACGTAGCTGTAAACTACTTCGATGCTGCCGGTAGTGGACTGTCGCAAAGTCCTAGGCCAACTCACGACTAGTTTTTTATGTCAAAAAGTAATAATGTGAGATTTCGCCACTTCATCGGAGATTTCATACTGCAAATGGAACTAATCTAGGCTAAAATGACTAGAAGTTCTGTATGGCTGTTTTATCACTGTCTGGAAAATGAAATTTTTCTCCGAAATACCACATTTTTTACTCAGAAAATAAAACATCTGGATACATACGCGAGATTTCCATATGGGAAGTCATCAGTCAAGGAGCCACGCGATACGTTAGTGGCGTCAGTGAAGGGTTAGTGACTTACTGTCTGTAATGGCGTCAGTGAAGGGTTAGTGACCTACTTACTGTCTGAGTGCGAATTCATCACGCAGCACCAGTCACTCGTGACCGAAAGGCACAACCTTGTACTACCAACCGAGGGTGGCGAGTTGAAAGCTCATTGAGGATTCATGAAACTTCTAGTGTTGGCGATTCCCAACACCACAATAAAACAGTACTCCTCGACCTTCCAACAACAACAAATGACTTTTCACTCCCAAAATGAAATCTCCACTGCTAATGGCACCGATATATGTGGAAACGTTCATGCACCGTAAGACGAGATAACAGCTAAGTTATTTGAGGTTTCCTGAAGTTTCATGTTTCCAGACATATGACAGCGTTAAAAAAATACTTTTGAATTTCGGAAGTAAGTAAGAGTACACCGGTATCCCGGTGATAAAACTTGCAACCGGTGAAGGTACTGACGTGTAAGAACCATAAGATCTTTGGTGTGCAGCCATGCAATCGATTCCAAATGTTACGCAATGGACTAGCCGACGTCTGCCTATAGCAAACAGATCAGTAGTTCCACTGTTGCTTGTAGAAGTCTTGGTTCACTGATTTGAATAATGTGTGAAATTTGGTTTTGGTTGATTTTGATTGGATCCTGGCCAAACTTGCGGTTAGATTTGACCGCACTGGTCGTAGCAGTATCGATTTGTCCGGCTATCTGACCGGATAGATGGTACCCGATGGTAGACATTGATTTCATCCGGACGTCGGTAATGTGTTGAGATATTGATAGCTCGGGTGAGTTTATTGGTTGTTGATCACGTGTGTGTTGATCTTTTCTCCGAGCTTGGCTTGCAAACATTTCGTCACCATACGAACAGACATCACCAGTGCGCATTTGATGACCAACAACCAATCATCTGGACGTACTCTGATAGCTTTATCTGGAATAACCCCAAACATCGCCCGACTACTTACCAATTATGATGCGCATAATTTAAATTTGCTACTACCAAAGGGAATAAAACAAACTCTTCTCGAGAAATACACTCATTTGCAAATCAATTTGATTTTCACGAGAGACTCAACTAAATATTCTACAACTGAATGTACTGCACACAGGACGCCTCATGATTCAGTTGGCACGATATTCGAGATCTCGCAGTATATTTTCATAAAGGAAACTACTCACAAAGTTGCTGAAGACTCTTCGACAGCCCCAACCGGTTTTTCCCTTATTGGGACTCATCTGGTAGGCGCAGTCCCTTGGGTTCCATCAGCCTTATGTACTACTTGAACCTATATTGAACACAACTTAAAAAATGCTCCCATTTGCACACGAATTCGGGATTGACAGGAGATTCAGCCTTATCTAGCAGAATCTCTCATTGATGGTGTTCTGCATCTTAAACGAGAGATTCAGTTGGATTCATTTGATTCCTCTGACAAGACCACATTCGTGCACAAATAACAAAATTCGTCAAAATTCGTTTTCTCGACTAAACATGTTATTTATGAGGTCGCGGAAAACTTTCGACAGCTGATTCACTCTTTCTGAAACTTATCAGGCAGGCGCAACCCCGGAGTTTTCGTCCAACTTGCGTTCAACATGGCCACTAAATCGTAGACAACCGGCAAAGCACACCAATTCGCAAACTAAGTCAGTAGTAACGGGAGGACTCAACTGAAAACCTGTTGTACACAATTTGGAGTTCAAGTCGGACCAAAGGATTGGGGAAACTCGCGGAATTCAGCTGTCTACTGTGCTCCAAGAAGGGTGAAACCGGTAGTGGGCTGTCGGAACGTTTTCATTAACCTTGGAATTCGTGCGTTATACTGAGAGGATGTAATGAGATATCTAGAATATCGTACCAGCATGATATCTAGAATATCGTACCAACTAAAACAAAAGGTGACCTTTGTGTAGCACAATCAGTTGAAGAAAATCATATACGAATGGTTCAGCTGGAATCGATTTGGGTCACCCGTTAACACCAGTTCAACCTGCCAATTATTGTAACTGGCCAAACGGAAGTATTCTTTGAATGTAGAAACGGAGCCAAAAACAGAAGTCGGTTCATTCATGTTTGGAACAAAAAATGAAATTCGTTTCCCATTAAACTAACCAAAGCCTGAAAAGTTATGATCAGTTTACATCCGGTTATGGAAAAAGCTGAATAGCTCCTGCACACATCGATTTAGCACACTTGTACGCCAGTCCCGTGTCTGGGCAAAAGGCTAAATCCAATGGAATATTGTTCCGTTATCCACATTTCCCAAACCGGGTTAAAATATGTCAGTCGAGAAACTCTAAAGAACACTCACATACCCACAATGCCATGTTAGAACCGCTCGATTACATATCTCAGTCCCTCCATAATGCACGAAATCTGGTAATACTAGTCCCACTTCGGCTGTCATTGGGGCTTGCTTTTTCCATCTTTCATTCTCAGCTCACTTCCGGACTTGGTCCGTTAGTTTCGGTGTTGGCTTCTGCCTGAAACTCCTACCCCTCCTCACCATCATCATCACCACCACCACCTTTCCATGAGGCATACGCTTCGGGTATTCGAACTATTCATCTCTTTGTGCGCATGCATGTCACGATGTGTTAACTGCTCACATGTGCTTCATACGTGGGCTGAGATTAGAGAATTTTGATGCATCGGATGCTTACTTGAGATGTGTTCGCTTGCGCGCGCGCACACACACACACACACACACCTGTATCACTGAGGCTATTTGTGACAACTCTCAACAGCCTCAGTGATTCCTCACCAGCCTCGGGACAAGTTGCGTTGTTTTTATGTTTATTCTACGGTTGCAACCAGCCGCCTATCTACCTATCTATCTATCCATCTATCCATCCATCCAACTGATTCCGAATCGGCCAAGCAAGCAGACCACCACCAGCATCAGCACCACCACCACTCCTAACGTTTCTAACATTGCAGTTTCGCCACCATCCACTTCCGGTCTTATGATAGAGAAATCGTGCATAGGCGGTGAATTCTCACTCTTCACTTCGAACTGCACGTGTGCAATCCGGGAGAATATCACTGTCGGAGGCACGCGCTAACGCACATCTACATTGTGGAGAACCAACTAGATAGTGACCAACTTTGAAACGTCTGTTCACTCACTGCTCACTGACCCACTCACAGCAGAATAATTATAACTTTTGCTGACAGACTACTGTTGTCTACCTTATACTCCTTGCAACACTCGCCGTCGTTGCTGTTATCATTGTTGTTGTGGCGGTTATGGTTGTCCCAAGCATTTTCTCCCGCACGAAATACGTCTAGTTTGTGAGCCTGAGTGTGTCTGTTTAGGGTCGATTGCAATTTGCTCTTTCGGTGTACAAAACGTTTTGCTTTGGTCAGTCAAGAATGAAAGTGGAAGTAACGTGCATCCAACTTATTTGGAATTTGTAGGATAGTGCATTTCAGACACAGTACTGAAACAGTTGTCTGCGATTTTTCATAAGAAGTGTTTCAGGAGCACAAATTTCTTTGTCTTGCGGACGAAAAACGGGTAAGATAAAATGCGGGGGACAAGCCTAAATTCTTTCACTATGTGATCAAAACAGATAAAGCTGGTCCTCTTCTAGCTCCCTGTATCTAAAAACGCAGGCATTTCGTGTTTTGCCACAAGTGAAATCTTGGGTCCAAACCAACAGAACAGCACACCCTGTGCAGCAAATCACTCGTTGGCGTATTTAGATTATTATGAAGGGGGACCCGATTGGATAACAACCGGTTTTACAATTTTCGAGATATGGAAGTATATGAGGTTGCTGGTACTCTCCGATAGCCCATGTCTGGTCTCGTCATTCTTGGTGCTTATCAAGTAGGCCAAGTCCAAAAAACTGTATCAATCTTATTTCGTACCGGGTTCGCCGGGATGCGCAGAAAAATACTCACTGGCAAATTAAGATGGAGTTTGGCTGAACCTGAAAAGCGCAAAACAGGTGGTGAGCTGTCCAAGACTTTATAAGTAGTGTCGTATCACAGAACGATCTCCGTTTCTGATAAGTCATTATTTCGCTTGCCGTTTTTCGTCACATTTGTGACGAAATCCAATTGAAATCGCCTTCTTCAACTGAGTTTTTGCTATGGCTAAATATACTGAGTGTCCCATTCGTGTCCATTTTTGGATACACGTAGTCTAGCCGCAGCGTGTCACTACAACCAGTGGAACAACAGAACATCGAACATCGGAGGTTCCGCACAAAGAGGACAATGATCAAACATCTATATAAAAAAATCTTACCTTATCACTGTAAGATTATACACGAATACAAAGCGGCCGCGACCAATATATAACTCACTTACCAGTGTCCCACAAAATACACCGAGTAACACTAGATTGATTACGTACTTTTGCAAGTTGTGCCAACTGATTGACACCCTATCCATCTTTGAGGGATGCATTTCTACACTCTTGAACATTCACACTGCTGTTTTCTGATACCTCTTGTGTTTTAGGGTAAGAAAATGTGTCCGTAATCTTTCGGTTGTCCTATTAGGTTTGAAAGGAACTTGATGTTCATGGCAAAAGACAAACAGTAACTTGGAGGAAACCATCTTCAGAATCCTCCCGCTGTCGCAGCAGACATCTAGACAGTGATGAGCATCATTCAACCACAAAATGACCACAACTTGTTACATTCTGGCACTCAATCAACTCCGATTTGTGTGACAGTTGTAATGAACTCAAGGTCACGAATGGAACTCCAATTTTTCGTACAGTGTTTCCATATGTGTTTGTGTTGGAGATGAAGTTCGTTTGATTTGACAAAAACTTCGCTGCGCAAAATAGTCTGTCTTAGGCTACCTTCTGCTTTACTGACGACATGCAGAATCGGCGAATCATTTTCTTCTGAGAATGTTTTTAGATGAAGGCTTCTTAAGATCCCCTTGATAACTTCAGCTCGGTATTTCGTCATGTGGAGACGGACCCATGGAGTACATTGCCTAACTCTCTCCACCCTCTAAATTGAAGGCACTAGCTGCTCAGTTCATAGTTCGATTTCCACATTTATTAGATTAAGATATCCTTTTGGTGATAATACTGTGGAACATAGTACCAAAAGTGCCGGTCCTGTGAGTCGGAAATTTTCAGTATCAGCGCTGAGTATGTTATCACGACTCATAAGGACTCATAAGTTGTATGCGAACCCTACATGGTACTTCTCATCAGCACTTGTATTGTCCTGTGCTGGCAACAAGTATAGTCTTATTACCATCTTCCTGTCGTCTCATCTAATTTTTTCCGTTTCAATAAAGATTTATGTGATGTGCCTCGCTTATGACAACCTGTTCTCAACCTCTGGAATAATCTGTAACACGATCAATCTCTAAGGGTTCGAGAGAAACACCTACACCAAACAACAGATTTTTTATTGTTGTGACTGATCAAATGTTTGAGTCACCCGTTACTTGCTGCTACTGATTCGATGTCGTTTTTTACATTTGTCGTTCACCGTTTGCCTAGTCTTATCTAGTAATGATGGCAGAACGTATGTGAAGGAACTAAATGGTGCATTTCGTTTAGTATAACTGAAATACCGGCATGCGGAGGAAGTATTAGGATAACAAAATGGTTCTAACTGTCTTCCAGCTATTCTACCATTAGCTCTTAGCTATTAAATCCGGCAGACGTACAACACATTTCAAGGCCTCACATGCTACTCATAAGGCTGATGAAGACTTCGACAACAACCTTATAAATAGTGTGTCAAGTTTATGCAGTATCTTGTGATGATGGTGTATCGTACCAAATGGAACACGAGATGGCCTTTGTGCAGCACCTTTACGTGAAAAAAGACATCATAAACGAGAAATTCAGTTGATCTCTCGTGAAAGACAAACTGGTATGCAAATGAGTTTATTTCCCTACANAAGATCTTTCGCCTTGATCTAACTGCATGTTTAATCTTATAACATTGCTAACGTGTCCTATTGTTCATTCAGACTGTGTTGGCGAATCTCAGAATGGGTCGTTAGTTTGTTTTCTGAACTGGGCAATTTGGTTGCAACCAAAAATGTTTTAGGTAGCGTAAAAGTAGAACATTGGTTTAAACCATTACGAATATGCAACCTTGTTGCCTTACTCTTATGAAGTATTACAGTGAAGTGGGCCTTTCCCCGGGGTGCCAGAACCAGGTCGTGTTACGTGAACCGAATAGCTGAAGGCTGAGCGGCCCTATGTCCTGTTGGATTGCTAGGTAACCGCACAGTTGATCAACTATCCACAGTTGAAGGGTAGTGCTCGGACCGAAATCACTAGTTCCACAAGATTGAAGCTTTCTCGGTAGTGCTCGGACCGAAATCACTAGTTCCTTAAGCTTCGTAATATGCGTAATAATGGTGAGTCTCCAGTGAAGATGCTGCATACCCACGGAGTTTCCACGTGGTTCACTATGGGTCGCTTTGCTTGCACAGAGTAAGTAATATATGGAACCTATGACTTCCTTGCCTTCAGCCTGCTAGTGGGGAACACAAAACTTCCTTTAAAATGAGAAAAAACATTGCTCGCTGGTTACAATCTCCAGAATGCCTCTTCCTACGAAAGTTATCTTCTCCCTCTCTCTATCCTGCTTCTCTTCCCCGTGCAGTTTGCCTTCAATGGCTCTGAGACAGTGAATGAAAACTCGCTCGCCACCGACATCACTTAGCTTTATGAAATTCTACGACGAACTTCCCGTCGACGGACAAAAAAGATGTTCAAAGAGCAAACACTGTGCACTGATATACATCAAACACTTCCTACTCCAACTGTTCATAGTTTGACCCTTTTAGCTGCATTTTTGGCATCAAGTGATTTGTTCTGTGTTTGTATCATTACTATAACGTTTTTATACATCGCCATAAGCTTCTTGACTGGTTTGAGGGTTCCGTAATTTCTTGTCCTCCTCTCCCCTCCCCCACATCAGCTTGGTACGTAAACTGAGTTTGAGAGTTACACACTGCTTCGTCGCCAAATGTATTACATCTATCCAACTAGACACCATTCTGATGAACTTTGCACCACCGACCCTCCACAGTTACCACTTACTCTGCAGTTTGTACAATAATCTTTAGAATCTGCCTTTTCCGTTTACTTTCCCAAGTGCTTCCATCATCAGCGTGCATTTTGTTGCAAGCAAAAGATATGCCACGTAATCCAGCAGACTCGAGAGGACTTCAGTTCCTCGCTTGTTCCCCTTTTTCATTGTTGTTGTGCATGTTGAACACCCCAGATCTGCACGGATCTAGCCTGATCGAAACTCCGAATCACGCCTTCATTTGTCTTTTTTGAGTCTTGATGATGGCGAAGCCAACAAGAAACGATGGTTTGAATAGTACGCGAACCAGTATGTTGTTGTCGCATAGACAATAGCTACAAGACAGTTGGATTTGGGTCGAAATTTAGCTGCATCATTTTTCCATGGTGAGGGTTACGCGTCGTACGGCTACGATCCTGTCGCAGATTTGTTGGGTGGGCTTCTAATCCAAGATTCAGAGGCTCCGATGTTGTCTTTCGGATAGGTACTTTGCCATACCCCACGCCATGGACTAATAACTCTTTCGATACCGAGCTGGGGCTTTCGAGTTCCCCTTTGTTTTATCTCGATAGAAAACATAATCAGCCAGCACTCATAAGTCTGCAGTCACAACACTGGCTATAAAGCAGGCTCGTGAGTTGGCGGCAGAGTATATTTTTCCTCAAAAAATTTGCGGGTAGTTGCACCCTTGAACAGACCTTTTCACGTCCCTTTGCAGTTATACGGTTTGTCCGAAATCAAAGTTGTAAGCACTAGACTGTGGCCAAACAACAGGGCGAATCCTTGGTGGTACTGAATTTCCAACTCCGGTGCAATCACACCAGTGGCACCGGCTTGATTACCCTGCCTTATGACGTCCAAAGATGAGCCACTAATGTGTTCACAACCACAAGACATCTATAGCTGGATTGATGATCAAAAGTACAGGCTATTTAGTGCGAACCACATTTGACTTAAAATCCGGGTAATATAAGGCAAGCTATAACAGGTCCAAGAGATTCTTCATGATTGTTCAACCAAGAAATGCTCAATTCTGTCAAAAGTGCAGCCTGTTCGGTATAAGAAAAACAACAAATCTGGGTATCTTTCGTCTTCGCAATGCACTACTCACAAGGTTGCTGAAAATTCTTCGACAGCCCACGACCGCTTTCGCTCTTATTGGGTCTCACCAGGTAAGCGCAGTCTCCGAGTTTCCGTCAACCTTATGCTTTAACTGAAACTAAATTGCACAAAATTAGCGAAATATACTCGCTTGCAAACTAATTTGGTTTTGCGAGAGACTAACCCGTAACCCAGCAGAAAAGTTTTCAGCAATCTTATGAGTAGTGTATCACGAACATACATGTATCACGATATCTCGAAAGTCGTAGCGACTGAAACATGAGGCGTCCTGGTGCAGCACATCCAGTCGCCTATAGACATCATAAACGAGAGACTCAGCTGGGTTCCATGTGAACCTCTCACAAGACCAAATTAGTTTGCAAATGAGTGTATTTCTATGATCTTTCATCTTCATTTCAATGGTTTTCGCCTTGCTTGGCTTGTTACGCTCAATGAAAGGGTTCTAAAGCCTTAAATCTACTGAAATCCCACCTTCAAGAATAAAATCAGGTACATCCATGGGAACACATTTTTATCTCAGCCTGTTTATGCTAGCTGCTACAAACGGATTATTGAAGCCTCGGACAGGAAATATGATGTGATTACAGTCACACTCTGACTTCACTCTGTTCACTCAGGCAGACCACTGTATATTGTTGGAATAATACCTCAATACCAGCATTAGTTATCATGACCCATCTACTATCGGTACTTGGAAGCTTTTACAAAACCTTTTCCCATTGCAGCTTTGTGTTGCTATCGGGAATCGGACGTGCCAACCACTGTAATTAGTCTGCACAAATCTCACACATACGTGTTATTCGAGCACCTTTGATGTACAAAAATCGTTGCTCACGTCTGTAATCCAACTGAACAAATCAACCAGCGTGTGAATGTGGCAACGATGCCTGCGATTGCTTACAGTTTTCAGTCAACACACCGAATGTTCGCGTAAAAGCTAACCCAATTCTTTAGGCGTCCGTTGTGTTAAATCATGTTACCATCAGCTGCTAAGCTGAAGACCACTGCTTTTACATTCACTTGAATTGGCTTATTTACATCAGCTCCAGAGTTTCCGTTTGATTCGTTTGAGTAGCACAGGACGAGATTAGTTCAACAACTACTGCCGTTTCGATTGCCAAAGACTGAAACCCATCCTGCAGGCGATCTAAGCTTTATGAGTGTACAGCCAGCGGGATCCAAAAACGGTAAGTACAAATACAAGGCAATGAGAAAGGCTTTCGTGAACATTAGTGGGACAACCGAACATAAAATTACTGCTACCGGGAACAGTGTAAATCAATTGTGGGATGAAGACAACGGACCAACATTGCAACGTCCCGTGACCAAGAACAAGGATAAAAGTCATACTATACTATTCTAAGAGACTGAGGCTTCATGACATTCAGCTGAAGATCATCATAAACACGAGATCCAGCTTGGACTCAGACGAGCCTTCCGTTGAAAACAAATTGGTCTGCAAATTTCGTACAATATGGGTCCAAGCAGAACATAAGGTTGACGGAAACTCGAGGATTGAGCCTACATGGTGAGTCTCAAGGAGAGTGAAACCGGTCGTGGGCATCCAAATAGTTCTCAGCAATCTTATGAGTAGTTTCATCCGGAAAAAGCAAGAATCTTTGATAACTGAACGCCAATTGACAAGTTTTTACCTTGCTTTCCATCTCACATTTTATAGCAGAAGTTTCTGTTTTTGAGGATCATCAAAATTTAGACTAACGTTAGCTTGTTTGAGGAATTTTGATATTTTTCCGCTCGTTCTATTCCTTTTGGTGCTCTCCAAAGAAACCTTTAGAGTAGTGTTTAATGGTCTGCAGTAGTATGTGCTGTCATTCAAAATTCAAATTAGCTACCAACAGGACGAAATTAGCTCAATAGCAACTGATGTTCCGTCTGTTTATTAAGTTGCTTGGTGAAGCTTTGGAGTTTAATCAAGACGAACCTCCTACTTCTGCATCATGAATTCCACAGCTTTGAGTCCGTCATAAAAAATGTCTGACTTAAGGCCAGTACATAATCTCTACGTTGTCATCTTGGAACAGACGGGAGGGTTGGAGTTCCACAGCAAAAAAAAACATTGCACTACGGTGAAATAATGCAGCAATGCGATTCCACAAAACTAGAGTGGAATATATCACTAGAAACTTACTCGTACTCTATAGGTAAGGCCGAGGAATGTTGCGTCAAACGCAACACATTACTCATAAGATTTCTGACAACTCTTTGACGACCTTATGAGTAGTGTGTTCCATCACGACCATTAGTATCACGAGGATAGTATCTAGAACATGGTATCAAAAGAGGTATGAAGTGGCCTAGTGTAGCACATTTAGCTGAAATTCAGTAGAATCTTCCATCAAAACAAAATTAATGTGCGGATTAGAAGGTTTATTGCCAGACTCATTACAAATCGGTGATCATAATGTCCGCTCATGGCTGTTTTTTCGCTACACCACTCTACAGTCTTCCAGCACAAAATTTCAGGAACTCTTCTGCTGAAAAATAAATAAAAAAAACTCAGAATTTGCGAGGGTAATGTTTCCGTGGTTGAAGGCGACCAAGTCCGACGTTCTGGTAGCGTACTTTCCGTATCTGGATTGGATGCGCATGCGAGAATTTCCTCTCTGGATTTTCAGCTCCTAAAGCAATTTTATCTTTACTCCCAGCAACATTATAATCGGGTTTCTGGGGTACAGTTTCAGTCCAAATAAAGCTATTCATACTTGAAACTTTCCCACTGAATTCAGATATGGCTATTTAAGCGCCATTTCACTTAACTTCAGATTCAGGTGCAATATTGTTTCGTATTGAGATACGGTTTTTCACTCTACGGTCACTCTGCCTTTGAACATGGATGTCACCCACTCGAAGCTTAAAATCACATTCCACATGATATATTATTTGGATCCATATTACATAAACAAGAAATGTCACCATATATACAAAAAATGTGACCACGGACCCACGTGGTCGTCCTTCAAAAGGTTCTGTAATGCAGTCTTTCAGCAGAGGTTTCGCCATATTACACTGTCACTGACCTCACAATATAGCGTCAAGTTTGCTGTTTAAACGAAACGGACTTTTGGGGAGTCAAAGGTCAATTATAAGCGGATTTCAAATCAGTCGCTCTCTGAAAACTGCCTGGAGGAAACAGCCGAAACATGTGTGAGAACACTGGAGCTTCGAAGAATTAATCATGCTTCAGATGCTTTACAGCTTAACAGGATGTGTCACAGACTAGGCCGGTACAAGTTCAGTCAATCGGGGTGGGTTTTATTAGGATGCGTCTGACCTAATTCTACGGTAATCCATTTCGAGTTTTCAAGAAAAGAAAAAGTTGATGGTGAGGTTTGCTCACCTGCGCTTCTTTAAAATCTATGAACTTTCGATATTGTTAGGCTCTTATTGTTGAAAGTTGACGTGCAAGTGCTATTTTTCCGATTCTTTGGAATTCCCTACCAATAATCCTTTTCAAAGAGAATGCATACTTTTTGACTTTAAGTGATAACTATGGCAATTCCAGCCTCCTAACTCCTTGCGGATTTTTTTCTGGGTCGACAGGGATCTGATAAGCAGAACTTTTTTGTCCCCAAACGTAGCTGTTGCAAATAATATGGCTGGATCCGGAAAATATCAATACAGCAAACTAAGAAACCAGAGGATCAAGAAACTTAACAGTACAACTCGACGAAGGTAATGTTTTGACATCTAGCTGGTTGGGACTTGTGTAGACAGACGACAAGAGCTGAAGTAAACAAACGCAAGACTGATGCTCTTTCAAAACAGTCATTCTTGAAAAATTCAAATCTGGAAGCAAAATTTTTGATTTTCCTGTCGACAAATGATGAAACTGTTTGATCAGAGTAACGGAGACGGGATCGCTGAATTCAGCTTTGATAAAGAACCGTATCTAATTTGGATGATCAATTTTGTTTTATCCCCGAAAAACCGAGCCAGTGAAAGGGGATTCGATAGAATGAAGTCATTGGATTATCTGAATGGAATGATTCTTGTTGATTAGTTTCAATTATATTGAAATGAAGCCACGTGGCGTGCTCCCCTATCGTCTTGACTGCAAAAACAAAGAAGATGAACACTAACTATCAGTAAATTACTAGCATTCTCATGTCAATCGATTTGTGTTTTTTTTAAATTTGAGAAATGGATTCATTTGCTCATGCCTATTACAACACGTTGACCCACAACTATGACCGGTGATGTTTAACCCAAAGTAACCTGACTCTACTGCTCAAGCCACTTAACTGTGTTAATATGTTTACACTTGGTTCAAACCAAATCACCCTCCTGCGATTGAAACTCTTCAGCTGTGCAGACTGATCGGCGGGTGTATGGTCCGGAAGTCTAGAGCCTGTCAAGTAATGGGTCACATGTGTGTTACCTGCAAAGAAATCAGATCCGCTGTATAAACGCAATACACTACTGAATGAGAACATCACAAATGATTGAAACAGCTGCGTCCCAGGTGAGTCTCCAATCAAAGCCAAATTGACAGAGAACATCACAAATGATTGAAACAGCTGCTGAGTCTCCAATCAAAGCCAAATTGAAGTGAAAATGAGATTACTTTGCCAAGACGGATCCTCCCCTTTCAACTCTGTTTCCTCGATTGCATGCAGCTGACCAAATTTCTGTATCACAAGCACGCTACATTAGACGGTTTTGGTCAAACTTGGAAGTGGTACTGAAGACGACGTTCTAGTTCTTTCGTTCACCACTTGAAGAATCTCTGTTCGTAAAGTTAGTTCAAACAAAGCGACTGCATTTATTCGGGAATAATTAACGAAAAGGTATAAACGTCCACAGTGGAGTAGCGCCCTTCTGGAGGAAAAGGCATATTGGGAAGATGCAATTGTTGGTCAGAACAGAAACAACTAATTGCGCGAATGAAATTAGAGTTAACTGATCACGAAAAAATTTGAGATATTTGCTAAATCCCAGTCAGAATGGCGATTCGGGCTCTTTGTGGACCGGTGCTTAATTTCGGTGAAATGGTTCATGTTTTTGAGAAAAACGTAGGAAACTGAGGATTCGGTTCTCTTTTTACTGTCAAAGACACTTCGAGAGGACACTGCAGTGTTATTCCCCGCATTCAAATAGAGGGCCATGGCAAGGGGGTTTTTGGAAAACATGTGCCAAGCTTGTCATCGAACTTTAATTTTGTGCAACGTTTATAGGCGGAACAATGGATTATAGTGCTTCCTTAATAGCTACACACACTGAGAATGCCAAAGCGGAACACCTTTGATAAAGACGCTCCACAACTTAAAGTAGAAACTTCGCGTGTTTCTCCAAAGTTGGTGCCAAAATTTCGAAATAAAACAACCCCAAACTAACTGACACTTTATAACCCTTGCAGAAGCTGAGGTTGAATACTGTGTACCCTAACGTGCAGGTCCGAGCTACTGGAGTTGTACAGACCTCCAGCCATTCAGCAGTGTCCAAGAGCTTATCTAAAACTGTCAATCATAACTCATCTGGACGGATTCTCTAGTTCACAGGACACGGAGACCCATGAGAAGCTCTGAGCTATTGTGCTGCGAACATTGTGAAGCTTGGTGGCAGAGTTCTGGACGTCACAACGAAGCGCGGCTAGTTGGGTACCTGGTACAGTTGCCTCGGTACTGACCAATTCATGACTGTCAGGTAATCGAACTGGCACACCTACTGTCTTTTACTTCAGTGGTCAAATTAACCGAAATCTAGTGTATTGGAAATTTTATCATTTAGCTGTTTATTCAAACAAGAAAGCTGTCTGTCATGACGGAACACATTACATCTAAGGTTGCTGAAAACTCTCCGACAGCCCATGAATGGTTTTGCCCTTCTTGGGATCAGTCAGGTATGTGAAGTCCCCAAGCTTTCGTCAAACTTATGTTCTACTCGGACACCAATCTATACTCAGTCAGTGAAACATCCGTTTGCAAATAAATTCGATGTTAACAGGAGACTCAAATGGGAACCCTGGTTAATACTGGTTGAACGATAGCAAAGACGGAAATTACAAACAGAATTCTGTTGTGTGCACAGTGAAACAGCTTGCAAATAAGTGTATTCCACCGGAGATATTATTCCTTATTTCAAGGCTAGCTGACATAACAAATCACTCAGCGCCATCTACTAACTTCTACTCGGAAACAGATTTTTCGGTACTCTCACTGCCACATCTCCTCTCCCAAATAAAGTACGACACCCAATTACCACCCTACAACTCAGGCTGTAATTCCACCTTGTAACCTATACAAAATCCCCATGATTTTTTCATAAAGGAAACTACTCACAAGGTTGCTGAAAACTCTTCGGCAGCCCACGACCGG
>NW_008751658.1:0-107973 GCF_000715545.1 Opisthorchis viverrini | reverse complement strand
TGAATCATGAGGCGGCCTGTGTGTAGCACATTCAGTTGTAGAACGTCATAAACGAGAGATTCAGTTGAGTTCCCCATGATTTGTTTGGTATAGCATCACATAACTAGGACGCGTTGCGCAACCGCACTCTCACCGATTTTGCAACAACTGGCTGAGGACAATTTTCTTCCAGACACAACAGAAGATTTCCTTCAACGGTCTAGTCAGCTCCCACGCTGTTTCCCACTGTTCTGGTTTGTGGCATTAACCAGAATCTGCTCATCACAGCGGGGCACCTGATTCGCAGAATTGGGTAACGCCATGGCAACTTGCTGATGCTCTAAGTGGAATCACAACCCGTGTTCGCTAGCGCCTTCGGGCATTTTTAGAGCAAAGTAGGCGTTTTTATTCAATGCGCGGATAGGAAGGGAGACAGAAATCCAATAAGCTCTTACGTTTGATCAATACTCAAATGATTACCGGAAAGCTAAAATTGTTTTTCACAGATATAGAAAATATCGGGTTCTGATAGACGCAAATAAAAATAGGAATCTTGTGGGAATTCTTGTGGCAAACGTGAGAGTTTATGCGCTTTCAGATTGTGAGGGAAGGTAAAAATTAGGAAAAGTTGGACAGGAAAATTCAATTTATGCTGAAAATATCAAGATGCGTTGTGGCGTATGCAAGACGCCATTCAAGCCGTTTCTTTTACCAGATATCCCGCGCCAGCATTCAATTCCTTTTAGTGGCAACGCAATGAGCCCCAACAAGGGTAAAGCCGGCAGTGGGCTCTCGGAGAACTTCCGGAAAACCTATAAGTAGTGCGTTTAATCAACAGAACATTGTGCGATATCCTGAACGTTGTCGCGACTGAAGCATGAGATAGCTATTATACAGCACACATTTGAAGAATATCAGAAACGAGAGATTCAGATATCAGTCAGCTAAGTCTTCCGTTAACACTACACAAATGTGTAAATGAACTTTTATCTTTGAGTACGTCCAACTGTGTAACCAAGAGTGAAATGCGATCAATCAAAAATTCGGAGAATGGTCCTACCGAATGAGTCGTTCAAAAGACTTAACTTGTAGTAAGCTTTCCAAGAGCCCTCAAAAGTAAATTCAAATCAATAAGAACATTCCAAAGCCTGGCTTATTAACACAAATGTGGCAGTCAAAAACCAGTCAGAGGCTTTCAGTCAAGTGGTCGCACGCTATCTGAGTAAGGCGAGCGGGATCTGTGAACCAGGAAGTTCAACTGACTTTGAAACCCGCAACAAAGTTCTGCGAAAACTATCGGGATCATCTTAATCAAGACACAAAGACTAGTGCTGTGTTCACAGAGTGTAGTGACCTGTAGGTCAAACCTACTTGGGGGAACGCTCCACCCACCCTCATATAATGGTAAAGGAGTCTCTCTTTTAAACTTGTAAACGTTCCTCTTTTGTATAGATAACCAAAGAAAACAAATAAAGCGTTGACATCTTTCAGTTTGTGTTCTCGTTTTTCTCACAAAACTGAATATTGGAACTCAGAGCCTCATGTATCGACGTCTACTCGGGTTTTCGAACCTGTTCAACGACCTGTGGTTCGAAAGTCTTGCTCGAGAAAGACTGATCAGTAAAAGCCCAGTAGGAGAAAACCAAAATAACGTTCTGAAGATAAGGGTTTAGACTATATATGTACTTCTGCCAAAGAATATATATGCATCCTTTGGCAGAAATGTTTTCTCTCGATAGACTTCAGTATATTGAGACCCATCATGATTTTTGGAATGTCTGACACTGGTCTTTCGCTTGCTTCACACAAGAAACTCACCTCTTCTCTTCACCATCTGTTACACAGTTTTTCACAAAATGTTTTCATTGAAAAGACATCAATGTGACAGAAAACGCATGACATGCTTTCGCTCTTGGCGGCTGGACGGTGAGTGAGAGAACCGTACATGCACAGAACGGAACAAAACAGTAATTAGCCGTTTAGAACGAATGCTGTGTAGCAGACCTGGTAGTTTGATGTTTCTTTCCGTGCGTGATCAAAACCCAAACCCATCACCTCCCCACCAAAGTATGGGACAAAGTTTGTTAGCACGAGGGACACTGTTCGGTGGGTTAGGTGACTCAGAGTCCTACCTGTTGTCCAACGGTCGAATTTCTTGCGTGCATCAATACACGATCCTGAGATGAAATCAGTTACAGGGAAAAACTGGGGAATGTTTAGGATTTTCCTCATTGTTAAATAAGGTATTCATGTCACGTGATGAGCATAGCATCTGGAGATATTTTCTGGTGGAAGAATTCAACTGGTGCTCAGGTGTTTCTCATCTGTTCTTGTTCAGAAACATGTGGGAAGAGGAGCCCTCCAGACAATATTTCTTTCTAGTTGTTAGTCACATTTCTTTGAAGTAACGATATGTATGGAACTGTTTTGATCTTCTCCGGTAACTTTTCGATCTAAGAAATCAATACTTGTAATTGTAATTAGGCGGAACTTTTCGGTAATCTTCATAATCCCTGGTAAGAAGTATTTCATTCGAGACGAAAACTAATCGCTAGCTTTTAGATGATGTTTACACACCAAGAACCGACACCATAGTCTTTTTTTCTCTCTGGGGGACGTTTCGGCAACATTTTAAAGCAACTATTTTCTACGTATATATATATATATCCTTTCCCCTATTTTATCCCAGCTTAACCAGGCATATTTTGTATCTGTTCGAGTCAACGAGGAAACGTGAATGTCTCTTATATACTTTTCACCTTGAAGATCATGCGATTGGACCGAAATCTTCAACGCTGCTTACTGTTCGGTCCATTCCTATTCTTATAAGGAAGTTCAGATTCCTGGAAGCAACCTCCAAACGCCCGGAACCTACTGCTCCACCAAAAACTCAACAGGAAAGCCGGCAAGCATCCAGGCCAGTCAATCATTCAATCAATTCAGCGAAACCTGATGAGTGTTCTTGCACGAACGAATGTGATCAGCGTTCAGGCACTTCACAGAGGCACGCCTATCAAGCAGCCTGGATCAATGTCAGAAAGTCCCGTTTAAATAGCGTGGGGCCGTTGTAACTTTTGCTCTCGAACTTGCACGCATTCACGCTCTCCCACTCACTTGTTCGGAATGTTGCTGTTTTGTTCCCTTGTTGTAACTTTTGCTCTCGAACTCGCACGCATTCGCGCTCTCCCACTCGCTTGTTCGGAATGTAGCTGTTTTGTTCCCTTCTGTGAGTCTTTTTTAAGCACTGAGCATTGGAGGGGGTCAGCAGCAGCTTGGCGAATCAGCAGATATAACAAGGAAGAGAGTGCCAAGGCAGAGTGCCGATCACTTCTTACGTGGATTATTTGCTCGGGGGCTTACTACACTTTATAGGCTTCATCACTTTGATAGCGTCCTGATTTCGTTTCGTTTGTAAAATGACTACGATTTTTCGCATTCATGGATTTTATTCCTTAATTCATCCTGCCATACTGTTTGGGTTATCTTCTCAATAATACTAAGCCATATTCCTCGTCTTTGTGAGTACTGTGTGTGTGCCCTTCATGAAATTAGCTTTTTCCAAAGCTCAAGGTACACAACTCAACTGCCTCCCGCGTTTCTTCTTTTTTTCGGATAGTGCTGGATATGCTTTGTAACTAACATGCATGAGACCTCTGTGGAACCATACGACAATTCAATATCCAATGTTTTGGCTTCAATTTCCAAAAATTAGAAACTTGTGTTAAATCTAGATTGGTTTGCACTAAAATGTTACATCCCTTGTGCCAAACTGATGTTGTCCCTTTTGGATAAAAAGCACACAATTAGCCTATGACAGCCTCAAAATAGGAGCAGTAATTTAGAGTTCCAGTATACACGCTGTGAAGGGACAATGTCTCTGTAACGATTACTGGCAGTTCACTAATAAAAGTATAATTACCGATAGCGGTGCGGTCCCTTTCTCACAGTAGAGGCCGACAAGAAAAACGAAAAACGATTGAAGTAGAGGAAGTGAGAGGAAGATGGCTCAACATGGAATACGTGAGTAGTTTCACAACTACACTCAGTTGCATAGTCATCTCGTTTTTACGGGAGACTCAAGTGAGTAATGGCTAAGTCTCTCCACCTCAGTGTTATTCACTTGAATGCGCTACACACAAGACGCTTTATGTTTCACTTTGTACAGTAGTCGACATGTCGCAGTACAATTTATTGAAGCAGCGCTACACACAAGATTCCTGAGAGCTGTTCGACAGCTCGTTCATTGATGAGTACCGTTCTTTCAGGAAAATGTACCGCAATAAATCGAATATCGTACCAACTGGAACACGCAGCGGTCTTTGTGCAACACGTTCAAAAGAATAAAAGCACAAACAAGGGATTCTCCCGGAATTTTAGGTCGGTCTACTGTCGAAACTGAACTGGTTTGCAAATAGATCGATTTGGCAAGTTACATTCCAATCTGAGTTCAAGTAGGGTGAATTGTTGGCAAGGACTCGCAGAATGCGCCTACCTGATGAGCCCAAGAAAAACGAAACCGGTCACAGAGCCTTCAGCCTTTTGAGGTTGTTTAAAAAGGTGGCAAATTATCGATGCCACCACGAGAATTGTACAAAGGAGTTCCCGACTACTTGAGCTACCAACATTTTCCCAACATAGAAAGCTAGTACACACCTTTCTGATTAATTTTACTTTACTGTGGAATCTGAAGATGGGTTGCCGGACGGAGGTCGATAAATTTTCTACAAACTTGTTTTTTTCCTTTTCGTGAAAGTCAGTTATAGTTTTAAGTCAGCGTAGCACGAGCGCCTTTTGCGAAGCTAGCGCTAACTACTATTTGCTGTCAGCGGATCTGTTGAATCCGACCATCATGCGTGGTCGTACCTCGGTTAAGTCAATCCAGCGGAAATGCCACCCAGAGGTCACAGATGTCGAAGGCTTTCGAAAGCCACCCTCGCCATCTCAGCCGGGTTTACAACTGTCCGGCCGCTGGGACTCAAGTCACCAGTGATTAGTGGCACCGCAGAGGGCTCGATCACGCAGCCAGTAGCGCTTCTTCCTAAAGGATATCGTCATCAATGCGTAGCTATATAACTTCCATTTTTTTCACACAAGTAAAGTGATACAACTACGCCATGGCCTCTACTAACTATCTATCTACTATCTTCCATGGTCCTACATTTCACGCTGAGCTAAACTGCAGCAGCTGGAACCAGCCAGCCAAGCTTGAGAGTAACACGTATGATGTGTACACAGAGATATCAGTATGTTAACCAACTGCTGAAATGTGGGAACAGTGGAAAAGCAACGTCCTCTTTTACTATCCATTGATAACCTTCTGGGAGAACATTGGTTTGGCTGCCTTACATAACAAAAAACGCTACAGATCCCCGCAGCCAACCAGCAGAATGAACCAGCATTTTCTTGGTATACACGTCAGAGTGGTTAGCTTGATATACTCACAGTGAAACGGTGGAAAGGCATACTCCAAACACCTAAGTTGTATAATGTACGATAGGTTCACCAGGGAAAATTGATTTTTTAAAGGCTTCCTCTGGACAAATGTTTCGTTCAACTCCAACACATTTGGATTATGTGCTGATTACAAATTCCGCTTTTCGTAGAGCCAGGTTTCCACAAAATCGGTTTCCATTCATCCCACTCACCGCATTCCCCCATTTTTGCAACATATCTCACACTGTTTCCACTAGGTATTTAGCAAAACTGAGAGTAGCAAATGTAACGCAGTGTAACCGTTCTCTACACTAATCGAATAGAACAAATTTAAATGAGGGAGAGACTTTTAGATGTTGGATTTATGACCACGTAATGCGTTTCCAAACTAATCAACTGTGCAGTCCCCTCTGCACACCAAATTTGTACACAACTTTCTGTAGAGACTAAGCCATCAGTGTGTCAGCGAGCTGTTCTCAATTTACGTTAGGCGATCCCATCGCCCGAAAAATATAACGTCGTATCTCGCAGCCACACTGAGAATCAATCAACAAGATTTCTCAAAGAGTTCATATTGGTTACATCCCTTTCTATCTCATATGTCGTCTAATGAACATGAAGGACTTTACAAAACACCTCCCCCTCCTCTTCTACCACTGCTCTCTCTCCCCGATTTGCCATTCCAGTCTGAATTGCTGCGAGCAGTGTTCATCCACCGCCGCTGCTGCTTCCGATGTATTCGCGTGGGTGGACGACTGTCATCTGTTCGGATAGCATGACAGCCTCACACTGCCTATTAACCCACGCGACCAATTGGATTCAATCAGGGGTACGGTAATTTCTGAAGGTGTGCGTCTAGTGGGAATGATGCGTGGTGAGGAACAGGGCCGAACAGAATACGCCTAGGTTTTTAATTCTACTCCGGTTTTTAAGAACACTTTTGTTTCATGAACTGGCGAAAGTCGTGACCTGGTCGCATTGAACACATCCATCTGTGGTTTTCACGTTATCATGTCGCTTTCCGCTCTATTGCCATATTCTACTGACTCAGATCTACTTCACGTGAATGAGGCAGATTCCACATCCCATCCGGGTTTGAAAGGCCACACGGAAGTGTTAAACAATTCATCTGAGTCAAACGGTTGCGTGGCTGCTTTTTCGCTTCCTATCGCGAAGTGGTATAACCCCGACTCAAGAACGACAAGCTTTACTGATGGAAATTACTCTGCTCCTTGGCGGGATTCGCCAACCGTGGACGGAAGATCCAACAACGTGAGTGATATTCACACGGATCTGGATAACCGACCGAGTAGTTCGGCTGTCGAAGAAACCTCAAGCGATTCCGACGAAGTTGGTAAGTGTAAATGAAGCGCATATTTCTGATGAGGTCTGGGAAACCAAGAGTGGTTTGATGTATAATCGTTAAAAATAAAGGCTCGATGGAGTTTCACCCCGTATTCCAAAGAGTATTAAGATACTTCGGTGTGATGTGTACCACATAGGCTACGATTCTGTTGTGGAGTTGTTAAAGAAATTCCATTTGGTTGTGGACAGAATGAACGAAGTCGACAGGCATGCTCCTACAGGGTTCGCCTTGTTCTACAACCCTCAATCCAAAACTTGGAACGCAATTAGGTTGTAAGTGGATTTTGAATGCCAATGTGTGGGCACCACTGCTAGAACTATAGTCCTGATTGTATCCTCTGACGTGATCCTGTTTTTCATCAGCATAATTTGCAGCGTACAGTCAGCAGCACTTCTATTGATACGACTTACTTATGGTTAAATGACTACAAATTTGGGATTGAATATCACAAATCCCAACTTGATGAGCTCCCAGGACGATGAATCCGATAGTAGGCAGCTTGTCAAGTTTGACTTCGCTACTACTCTGCCTTTCTGTTGTGTTCAAACTATGCAAAAATTATGTTTACTGATTTGTTAATCTTTCTGAGTGATCCTACAGCCGATTTTCAGCCCTTCCTTAGATCACGCTTCGCTCGAACTCGGCAGATAAATCATTCCGAGAATGTTGACTAGGAAATCGGGAAACTGATGACAGATGAGAAGTGATCCTGTCATGAAATGTCACAAAAGGAACGAATTAGAAGAAGAAAGCATGTTGAGTTCAAAACTTTAAGTCAGCTCTTGTTCCTTGGGCTGTTGCACTGTGGACGAAATCTGAAGGTCTCATTTCCAACCGGCATCTGTATATATTAACTGGACCACAACAGACCGAAATATGCACAAGTGACTACTACGGAGTAGTCTACTAATTGTTTAGGACGTAGTTCAATTGTAGTTCAATTACTTTCATCTGAGGACTGGGAATTTCAGACTAACAGCCAGCCTGGTGATCAGAAATGAAAAAAAGTGGATGTTTCCTTTGAGGCTTTGGACTGGTAAAACCCTGTTTACTTTTTCTTGACGTAACATGGTACATAAAAGTTTGCTGAAAACACTTGGACAGTCTACCAACGGTTTCGCCCTTCTTATGATTCGTCAGATAGGCGCAGTCTTTGAGTTCCCATCTACCTTATGTTCTCTTTTTAAAACACCAAGTTGAGCGTAACTGACAAAATAGACTAGTCTGCAAATTACATTTGTGGTAGTAAGAAACCCAGCTAAGTGGATTGCACGATAAATATCTTGTCAGGTGAACATAAGAAGCCCTTTCACAACATATTTAATTGAAGAATGTTACAAACCATAGGTTCGGCTGGAATCCAACTGGAACTTTCTTGAAAATCAGATTGGTGCTAAAATGGGTGTGGTTTGCGATTTTCGAGAAATTCGAGAACCGTACCTATTTGATGTACCCGAAGAAGGTCAAACCCGGTTATTCTCTACCGGAGAGTTCCCGGCGACAATATGGGCAGGACTTCTTCAAGAAAATATACCGATATCTCAAATATCGTAGCAACTAAAATATCAGCTCATGCGGCGCATTCAGGTAAAAATCACAAACGAGAGATTGAGTTGAATCTTTCTTCGGCAATTTTATGCCCCTTAATGTGATGAATTCGTTGAGTTAGTGCTTGGTTTTGAAAAGCAAGGGAAGGAGAAAGTCATTCATATTAAAAGACCTATTGATTGCTCTCATTCAACCTTGACATTCAAACGGTTCATTGGATGGTTCCGTACCTAGTGCATATCGATTGTATTCAAACCTGGACACTGAAACTTGAAGGCAGATTGACATAGTTATTGATGTTGAAATGTGACTACGCATGTATTTAGTTTCTATTAACTTTGACATTTCTGAGTAAATGTTACCATTTTCTGTGTAGATATTATTCCTTTAGTTCCTCCTAGCCGGGTGAGGTAGTATTCCGATGGGTTTCCCAAGAAAACTCATCATTCTTCAGTTGATTGTGGTAATTTATCAATCGGAGAGTTTTCAGCAACCCTGCGCGTAGTTTTCTTTACGGTTTCCGTCAAGCGTATTTACGCCGGAATGGCGTTTCAGAATGGTTTACAATCCAAACCGCATTGGTCACCCTAAAAACCTATTACGAGTGACAGCCCTTCACCAAATTCGTACGCAAGCACAAACGTCTTGGATCCCATTGCTGTTGAATACTACTTCACCTGTTTTCACTTGCAATGACCTCCACATTCGAGATTTTCCAACCCCCTCTTTTTCACACCGATCCAAAACTGATGATTAATCGGTGCCCGAGCGAGACCGTCTTGTTGCAAAAGTCACACGATGAGCCCACCAATGGAGCTGATTCATTTCAACTAGTGATGCACTAGACAGAAGCGCAGTGACCCAGTGTGAACTTGAATGCACGCGTACAACGCGGGGGAGTGTTCGCACGAGTTCAGTTGGTGCAGCACTCACCAGGTAACCGAGATCGTGGGTTCAAGACACCTCCGAAGACTCTGACATTCCGACTGTATCGCGTGTGCTCAGGTCTACATTCAAAACCTCTCAGGACAGAACCCGGCACCAACGGATTCCAATCCTTCATGAGAATTCTCTAGTGCTCCCTCAGTGTCCAAAGTATTTCAGTATGGCCCGGTTTAAAGTAGGAAACTTTGTAGTATGGGTCACACAGTCGCTATCCACGCGTGTTACGGCTGCTTACCGAATGATTCTGGGTTACTTTAAAGTTCTCACTAAGTGGCAGTTTTAAAAAAGGAAACCAATTGTCCCAAAGAGAACAGCTTCCATTTTTCAGGCGTTTGGTGATGTACGTCTGAACATGATTAATCAGTGAATTTGTACGAAGTTTACTTCAACTGTAAAGAGGGAAAGATAGGTTTTCGAAGTGACAGTCAAGCAGATGCTTTGCAGAAGAATTTGTTGCTCCATGCTCCACGGCAAATCTACTTCATCACAGATTACAAATAGCATGCATCTGTCCGAAATCTGACTGCCTCATTGATAGAAGAGAGCCAAACAAAGTACCGACAGACCGTGGAGTCGCCTACGATACAGAACCGATTGGATCCGACAAACTATCACTGAAATACACTAGGTGTACCATTAGAATCATTTCTTTTCAATCGTTTGGGGCTGTGCTACTTGTCTCCCTAAAATTGCCATCGGGAAATTCAGTGACCTTCTTGTGGCTTTACATAAATTGTGGTAACTGCAGCCGTAGTCCGAAGAGAATTTTCTGGTCCTTCACATGAATTCCACGTGTCGCAGTGGCTTATTGTGGAACCACTTGCGTATTACGTCGCAATCCGGCAATCTCTTAGTGGTCTTTCCCGGCTGCGTTCCACCATTTCGAACTCTTTCACTACGTCACATTCACCCGGCCAAAAATATATTCTGTTACATGGATAACAAAATAGTACACACCCCTCGCCGTTTATTTCTTTCCCGAAACTCCAAACCCGTTTGGACAAAGTATTCCACAACGGAAAAGAGATCAGGGCATTTCAGATTGGTAATCAATAAAAGGCCCAGTTCGAATAATTTTGAATTAGTTTAGAGCACTTCATCCGTCTATACCGATTTCCCCAGTTGACCAAGACATACTTACTTGGTCTGCCTTACCCACAAGACAGTCTTTTAAGCTAATACAAGACCTCATGAAATAAGCGAACTACACTCATTTGCAAACAAATTTGGTTTTGCCAGGGACTCACCTGGAACCAGATGAATCTCTCGTTTATGATGTTCCTAAACAACTGAATGTGTTGCACCAAATGTGCAAGACCAAGTTTGTTTGCAAATAAGCATGGTTTGCTAATCCCTTGCTATTTGGGTTCAAGTAGAACATAAGGTTAACGGAGAATCAGGAACTGCGCCTACCTGATGAGCCCCAGCAAGGGTGAAACCTATAGTGAGCTGCCGAAGAGTTTTCAGCAACCTTATGAGTAGTGTATTACGTATTTCTCATGGAATAATTATAACTGAGAGTAGAATGCTTTCCTACCACCATCGCGACAGGTAGGCTGTGCCGTTGTGGTCCTCAGTGGGATCAATCACAATTCAACCATGTCGTTCAACTTATCACTCAGCACGAAACTGCAGTCCTCTCCCAGACAAGTTCCCTCCAGCGAAAACTAGTTATGCGCTTCCCTGTAAAATAGTCTTTGTTGAAGAGATTTCTGCATACATTGAAGCGCACCAGACCTCTCAAAGTAACGGCAGTCTCACATAGATCACCGTTTTCCCAACGGTATGAACTGCCGAGGACACATACATATAGAGTGAGTGATGCGGGCTTCTCACACCCCTTATTAGTTAACTCATTGGTCGAGTAGAATTCTGACACTGTTCACTTGCCAAGTATCAACGTACAGTCTATGAAACGCTTTGAAACGACAACCCAAAGAGGCTAGTCCGCTGATATCTCATCCGGAGTATACTCACTCTGCGTCTTCGTCCGTCATAAACCCGAGCGAGAGATGGGTCGAACTGCCGTTCTAGCATCATACCTGTGTAGCCGATGCTTCCTACACTGAAAATAACAGATTCGATCAACCGCTTACTCGCAGCATAGCTTAACAGCACCATACAGCCGGGATAGAGCTGTTCAATAGCACCAAACTGTGTGATTCAAACACAAGGTGAATTGCAGTCAAGACGCTTTGAGCTTTGTCTCTGCGGCATCCAGCAACGCCGTTTAGACATTTACCCAAATTAACTATCACTTCCACTTTGCCCGGTGTGTTCTAAAGAAACTTACTGACCTACCCAACCAAACGCACTGGCAACAGAGCATTCACACAACCTGTTGTTGCTAGGCCACTAGGGGCGGCAGAGTTCATCACTGGTAGCAGTCATTTTTCTTTGTTTACCATCCTCAGATGACTCTTTCTTTCAGCTGATTGGTGCAAATATATTGTTTAGTCTGCCACTCCCCAAACTGCCTCCTCATTGTTGAAAGGCATAACGTGACGGGTACTATTTGTTGACAGCCTCTATGTTTACCAAACCCTGGTAGATAGTTTATCTCAGATAATGGTAAGAAACTCGTTCACAGAACTTTAGCCGAGAGTGCCATTCTTTTCAGGAATCTATGAAATGAGTAAAAAAAAAAATAAAATATAAATTACTATTTCAAGAAAAGGTCATCATTTGCAAGAGTACATGTTTTGGACAGCAGAAAAAATACAGAGCGCAATGTATTCTGTACAAAGAACAAGTGATATCTGATTTGGTCGTATGAATAAATTATTGCTGATATTTCACCACCAGCCTACCCCTGCTTCGGATTTATCAGGTAGATTAAGTCCGTGACAATCAACCCTAGACTCGAACAGCAGGTGAGTTTATCTCTTGACCTCATGTAAACGTTCGAACCAGTATCCCAAAGTCCTGAAACTATGCCTAACGATGGGCTACAAACGGGATGAAACCGTAGTGAGCTGTCTGAGAACTCTGAACAACCAAGGCGTTTCACTAATGTCAGGCAAAAGATGCTCCACTGAAAAATTCTCGCAGGGAAAATTCAAGGTGGTCTGTATGCTGTGCACTGCACAAAGGAAGGTCACTGAAGACAATAGATCCCATAAAGCACTTCCAACATCCATATGATGCTAAAAGTGATCATGTTGGTTCGTTTACGGTGTTGTGGTGTGAGCATTTTATGCGTTGGGGGGGGGTCTGATAGAGAGGTGCCGCTCAAATATACTTAAGTGATCTACTCTTATTCATTGGTGTATAGTATTACACAAACGATTCACCAACGTCATTCTCATCAATTTATTTGTAATCAGTAGCTTTATTACTAGCTTCATCGTACCTAATAATCAATGCTGTTCAATGATAAATTATACGTAAAACTGGTTTGGGTTTATGCCTGTACTGGTTTTTTATTTATTTTTTAATTGAGTTAGAACGCACTGTGGTAGAACAATTTTAAAACCTTGTATAGTGGATTTTAATCGCTGTTCTAGTACGAGGCGGTAAATGATCCTGGATACCAAAAAAATGAATGCACTCAGCAGACAATGGTGTGGTTGGTGTACTAATAAACAAAGCCTATGGTTTTCAAACTTTAACACACCAAGATTTATTTGACCGAACCAAAGTTCGCACTCTCATGTCATAGACCAACGTCGTGTTTTTTGTGCTCACTGAAATGGTGAGTGTGACATTCCACTTACAGCCTCCTCCTTCCTATTGATTTTTTATGGTTCCTGAAGCCAAAAACTCCTACTCATAAAGTTTTCGTTGGACGCCATTGACGAGTGTTTAAAGTTCGAATGGATCACAAGACCTAATAGCAAGTATCTGCCACAGGATTCTGTCAAACATGGTCACTTAACTCTTGTAACAAGATAACCGAGCTTGCATAGGATCAANCCTTCTTTCTATTGATTTTTTATGGTTCCTGAAGCCAAAAACTCCTACTCACAAAGTTTTCGTTGGACGCCATTGACGAGTGTTTAAAGTTCAAATGGATCACAAGACCTAATAGCAAGTATCTGCCACAGGATTCTGTCAAACATGGTCACTTAACTCTTGTAACAAGATAACCGAGCTTGCATAGGATCAACAGTTTGCTTTTATCTGCTGGCAGCGTACTAAAAGCGGTCAGGTCATAATACAAACAGGGAAAAGATAAAGCGATGATCGGGAACATTCATTGAAGGGTCTGACCGATTCCATTAGTTTATCACGAAGGCAATTTAATGTTACTTTTGGGCGCATATACTCGGTCAATGCTGATTGTTCAGTATGGCCTCCTCAAACACTTGCTATTTGAGACTAACATCTTATGGTGGAAATTTGAATGTTTTTTTTCTGGTATTATCCTAGCGATCCGTGATCTCTCTATACTTTTCAATCGATGAGGCATGTTTCTGAGCTTTGGTATGCTTTGCCTTCATAAATCGATCATCAGCTGAAAGCGTACGAGAACTCCGCGTTCCGACGAATGTTCGCATAATCTTTGGTCTGTTCTGTTGATGTATGCCCCATCCCGGTTGATGTACAATCTGCTGACGGTTGCAGGAGTTGTGGAATTCGCCTTCACATCACTCTTGTCTAGACAGTCGTCTTCCTAGCCTGGAGAAATCACTCTGGTGAGTCCATACCGAAGACGGAATATTGTGCTCAAGTTTCGCTATTACTAGAGCTCATCAACATCAACAACATCTTTGGCCACGCCGCGGTTTGAACTCGGGACACCTACCGCGAGACAAGCATGTCACCATCAATCCATAAGCAGTTGGACGGTCAGGGTTAAACAGGAGGACGCGTTCACACTTGAGCTATGTGTTTGCTTCTCCCAGTGCGTGATTCCAGTCGTTGGGTGCATTAGCTGCTGAAGTGTTTGGGTAACCTTGTGTCGATGTTGGTAGTAGAATCTGCGGTGCGGATGAACAATTACGGCCTAATGTAGTCGTACATTTACATTCAACCAAAGACCTTGTACGTATAGTCCGATAAAAACATTTTTACTTTGGTTGTGAGAATTGTGTCCTGATGCGGCCTCAGTCCACTACGCATGGCACTAAACTCATCCGACAGGAGTTTTTGGCGGGGATACAATTACGCTTGACACGAGTGCGCAATGTAGACCCCTCTCATGACTTTGGAAACTATAGGTAATATTCAGCACACCGAATGTTTGGAAATACCACCCAAGCAATCGTCGATGAAGACATTCAAGGACGCCAAGTGGTTGCTACTGTTAGCCCAGAAAGACACCGGAATGCGAGTGGTGCATACGATTGTATATCTGATCGACACTGGTAGGGTACATGTTTAGGAGAATACCGCCTATGAACCATTCGTAGAGGGTAGTTCATTCTCAACCATCTTCCGAAGAAAACACATCTGCTATTACCGGACCAGGTGGGACACGCGTTGCTAAGCGGTGCTACTCCTGTGGAATCAAAATGGATATTTACCATATACAGAAGAAATAGTAATTCAGGCTAGTCTGGCAGAGTAATATGAGATATGGTCAGACCACATTGCTTGTCCGCGGTTTTGTAGATTGGTGCATCAGAGAATAAGATTATCCTGGCCATTCCACCCGCAAACTCAGCTGTCTTCAAACACCTTCAAAACACTCCACTTCATAATTTCCCAATCATCAGAAATTTGAAGGGTATTTGATGGATCTCGAAATAAAATGTCCAAGTAAACAAAAGGTGAGCAAATAGGTATTCCTGAGTGTGGCTTGGGGTTCGCAGTGACACCAACCGTTCATTCATTAAGAAGGCGTAAAGTTGAGGTGCAGGAGTTCAGCGGACAGTCGGTGTCATCGACTGCTCTAATAATTGGGCTCCCGTTAAAAGAACCGGGTTTCGAATCCCCCCGGTTTTGTATTCGCGTTCAGACGATTTCTGATTTGGTCTCATATTTCAAGTTGTCAGCTAGTTGTGGAATACCGGGTTTAGTTTCATATTTAAACGCCACAACAAGCCTTTGGAACATGGAAAGATGATTTGAGGCAGAGAAGTTTCGTTTGCCTCAAACTGTAGATAATGAGGATTAGACTGAACAGGTAAGAACACCAGACAATAAGCAAACTCAAGACGGGTTGAGATGAAGTCCAAATGAGGCCTTGCTCTGTCGTTCCCTTTTCTAACGGACCAAAAAAGCCATCCACCATTCGAAGTGCCGTTTCCTTGATGTAAACCGGTACCCATTCAGATTCTCTTTAAATCTATTTGCAGAGGGGAGATTTGTTAAACTAGGTAACGAATCTCTACAAAAGTCTCATTTACACACAGAACCAGGAGACTCATATGCATTCAGACGAAATTCCCGTTCACAATGGTCTGATCCTACTGAATATGCCGCCATGAGCCCTCTCATGTTCGAGATAACGCAATACCTTAGGTAAAACAAGCTACTCACAAGGTTGCTAAAAACCCTTCGACAGCCAACAACCGAATTCGACCTTCTTGGGGTTCATCAGGTAGGCACAGTCCTCAAGTTTTCATCAACTTACGTTCTACTTGAACCCAAATTGCACAGACTTCGACAAAAAAACTGGCACATAAATTTGGTTCTTAGAGGAGGCTTGAATGAATTTAGCTGAACTCCTTGTTTATACTTCTCATAGGCTGCGGAAGAGTTTTCATCGTTTTAATATTAATTCTGGTTCTCCGTGATAGCTTCAGCCGGCCCGGTGATCAACTTGTTGACCGTTGTTCACAAGATATGCTTTTACTGATCTGTGAATAAGTTTTATGGCTGCTTTTGCTAACTGGTGAGATGTGCATTCAGAAACGCGTTAAAACCATCTGCGGACCTAATGAGCCAACAATGAGTAAACAAATCGTTAAGCATACACAGAAACGGTCTGTTGAGGCAGTTATTTTAACAGAACAGCGATCAGTAGAAGGTCAGTGTTCAAAACACGCTCCAAAGTCCTAGTGAACCAGTAGGACAATACCTGACTGAGTGAATCACCTTCGTAAGGCAGCCGTAACCATACTAGCCTTCACGACATCCCATGAATAGTCCGTTCTGGTTAGCCTCCGGAGACCTGCGATAGTTGCCATTGCTCCAAAGAGTGTCTCATTGGAAGTTAAAGGCTTGCTGTCAGTGGAATCTCCCCGTGCATATGTTCGATGCCCTGTTGTTGAACAGGTAGCGCACCAAGGTTAAGCCTGATCCCCCAAGATGCAGAATGGCAGAACTGAATGTATTGCTCGATCCCATTTACTTTCTTTAAACACTTCCTTTGCTAACATCTGAATATCTCTGAGTTGTATCTCCCAGTATCTCCGAGAGCTACTCGAACACTTTCAGGATGGACACGGAACCCTAATGCCCCTGATATATCAGAAAAACGTCGTGCACGTACTTGATGTAGAGATGAAAAGATGGGATATGGTTGTCTTGGTTACCAAACAAGAGAATACGTTTGGTCTCCCGTTATCACCGGAGTGATATCTGGTGATATCAATGATATCTGGTTATAGCTTGGACGTTGGCATTTAGCCAGCAGGAGACTCCACAGCGGTACTAGTTGTCGTTGAATGAAGTTTGTAGATTTATGGTATAGCACAGAAAGTTATTCAGGCACAGCTACATAAAAGTATGTCTGCCAGAAGCTTGTATAGAATCAGTGAACAACTAAGTCTATGGGACATAAACACACCAGCAACCGATAGTCATGAATACATTCAAGCATGTCAGAATGCCTGGGATCAACATCCGCCTTGTGGGCGGATTTGATAATCGTACACAGCTACAACGTAATAGTTTTGTCAAGCAAATTGTGTTAATCAACATTGAGGCTTAGATCTCTTGGTTAAGCCACACAGTCAGGAAAAACACAGGTGCCAACAGGGCTCACAAAAACTGGGGTTCGTTCTAGTATTGAAAAAACCACCCACTTTAAATGTACAAACCAAGTAGTTACAAACTACGAAATATCAAACATTTCAGTTGCTCTTTTTCGCCGGGAGGGTGGCATGTGTGTGTGGGTTGGTGTGGAAACATTTCATTCACTCCGAACCTTTGATTTTCCCAGTTAGTTACTTCCATGCGTCCGAGAAAAAAACCACCGTATCTAACTCTTTGTTCTCTGGCAAACACGACGGTTCTCTTGTTCCCAAACAGCACAAACACACGCCTATCCAATCGACTGTAACCCAATTTTGTCTCTTATGCATATGCTTTATAACATCAAAGTCACAGCCATCCACGTATGGGGTTGGTTCACAAAAGAACCATGCCAGGGGAAAATAGTTCAAACATAGTCGTCCTTCATGTTGCCCACAACAGTCTTCGAAAGCGGGAAATGTAGCCGTACGGAAAAAAATAATAGACTTTCGTACAGATACAAAAATAGACGGGGAAAATTGTCCAGTGGACGCCTTACATGACTGCACAATAGTTTATGCATCGCCTCTCTTGGTTCAATCGCGTTTTTTATACTATGCAACCATGAAGGTGTGAAATTCAATCTATTGGGCGCGATGAAAAGTGAACTTATCCTTCTGACTATGGTTACTGTATTTGGAGATTGTGAACGAACTGTTGGAAAACTCCCATTCTTAGCTAATAGTCAAAAAGTAATGTTCTGACTCCACTGATTGAGTCATCCTTGAGATAAATTTCAGTCGACACTGTAGACTACGGAACCCTAATGCCCCTGATATATCAGAAAAACGTCGTGCACGTACTTGATGTAGAGATGAAAAGATGGGATATGGTTGTCTTGGTTACCAAACAAGAGATTACGTTTGGTCTCCCGTTATCACCGGAGTGATATCTGGTGATATCAATGATATCTGGTTATAGCTTGGACGTTGGCATTTAGCCAGCAGGAGACTCCACAGCGGTACTAGTTGTCGTTGAATGAAGTTTGTAGATTTATGGTATAGCACAGAAAGTTATTCAGGCACAGCTACATAAAAGTATGTCTGCCAGAAGCTTGTATAGAATCAGTGAACAACTAAGTCTATGGGACATAAACACACCAGCAACCGATAGTCATGAATACATTCAAGCATGTCAGAATGCCTGGGATCAACATCCGCCTTGTGGGCGGATTTGATAATCGTACACAGCTACAACGTAATAGTTTTGTCAAGCAAATTGTGTTAATCAGCATTGAGGCTTAGATCTCTTGGTTAAGCCACACAGTCAGGAAAAACACAGGTGCCAACAGGGCTCACAAAAACTGGGGTTCGTTCTAGTATTGAAAAAACCACCCACTTTAAATGTACAAACCAAGTAGTTACAAACTACGAAATATCAAACATTTCAGTTGCTCTTTTTCGCCGGGAGGGTGGCATGTGTGTGTGGGTTGGTGTGGAAACATTTCATTCACTCCGAACCTTTGATTTTCCCAGTTAGTTACTTCCATGCGTCCGAGAAAAAAACCACCGTATCTAACTCTTTGTTCTCTGGCAAACACGACGGTTCTCTTGTTCCCAAACAGCACAAACACACGCCTATCCAATCGACTGTAACCCAATTTTGTCTCTTATGCATATGCTTTATAACATCAAAGTCACAGCCATCCACGTATGGGGTTGGTTCACAAAAGAACCATGCCAGGGGAAAATAGTTCAAACATAGTCGTCCTTCATGTTGCCCACAACAGTCTTCGAAAGCGGGAAATGTAGCCGTACGGAAAAAAATAATAGACTTTCGTACAGATACAAAAATAGACGGGGAAAATTGTCCAGTGGACGCCTTACATGACTGCACAATAGTTTATGCATCGCCTCTCTTGGTTCAATCGCGTTTTTTATACTATGCAACCATGAAGGTGTGAAATTCAATCTATTGGGCGCGATGAAAAGTGAACTTATCCTTCTGACTATGGTTACTGTATTTGGAGATTGTGAACGAACTGTTGGAAAACTCCCATTCTTAGCTAATAGTCAAAAAGTAATGTTCTGACTCCACTGATTGAGTCATCCTTGAGATAAATTTCAGTCGACACTGTAGACTGTTTAACATTTCGTGCCTTTTTGAATCTCATCTTGTTTTTTCTTGGAATTTTTGTCGTAGCTCCTGTGTGCGGGTAAATGAACAGCATTTTGACTCACTCACATCTTCCGTTAACATCATCCGAAATTTCAACTCAGTGTTATTACTTCATGACTTCAGGTTCCTTTGAAGAATTCCCAGGGAGAAACATCAGGCTGGCGTTAAAAACCAGTGATTCAATTTCAAATTTTATAAAGGCTTTGTCTCTATAACCTCATTTCTTTGGTTGATGGTTCTCATCTCCCTTCGACCTCTGAAATTATCTTGCTGTCGGGTTCTTTGTTTAGAAAACTGAGTACCTCTCGTTAATAGGCAAGATGGATGCCGTACTTTCTGCTCTAAATGAATTGTTAATACGCTTGGCGACGAAGACAGGTAACGTTCAGACACACCGTTCTAACCTACGGCGGTTGATGACACCCAGATTATCTAAAGAAGTACGGAAGGGTAAGTAACGACTAAGGGCCTTCTATAGATTTGTTTTTTGTCCTTCGTATGCCGAGATAGAGTTGAGGTTAGTTTCCAAAAAGACCTTGTCGATTGATCAATATTGCATCCCAAAGAAGATCGCACAGTGGATGAAGCTGGAAAAGATCTCAGAAGAAGGCTACCAGTTTTGGAAGCTATGGTATTCTTAAACGAAGCTCATCTGTGTATAGTAGTCCATTCAGAAAGGTCCCCGATATATATATATATATATATTCCGTCACTCAGGTATGATTTCTATGACCACACAGAAAAAAACAATTCAAGGCGTGTCATCTTAAACTTGTAGTGAAGTTCGATAGTTACGATGTGTCGTGGGGTCGTAAGTAGGGCTTGCTTGATGAATACATGAAACTCAAGGATAGGTATGGTTTATCCAATAAAAAGAGCTCAAAAGACATGTCAGTTGACCACCTGCGATTTATTTTGACTTATGTGCAAAAGAGACCGGTGTGAACTTGAAAACCGCTGGTCACGGACAGCAATGCTGCCCTATAACCTGTTGAATTCGTCGAAATTGGCCCTCTTCGTTAGAAAGGCCTGTAATTCAAGATCGTATGAGGCTACTCGTTATCGGTTAAAATACAACCTGATGTTATTAGGCCAACTTGGGGCTGGAAAACAGCCGACCATCAAGGCAGTTTAATGGATGAAACCTGGACTCCAGACTCAATGCCCAAGAAGGTCTACCAAAAACACCACTCATGGTCCTACGGGAGCAAACGTTGAATCGACACAATTTGTCAAGTCATGACACTCAGTTCAGTAGGAAAAACGCAATAGTTCTGCATTGGTTGTTGATCAGGTGGCTGTTCATTTGTCCGCCGAGCTTAGCAACTGACTCGCAAACGTTTCGTCACCATACGAGTGGACGTCATCAGTTAGGTGGGTACATCCTATTTGCCTGTGTGCGTTTATATAAAATTTGACGGTTATCTTTTATCTCCTAACTAGTTGAGTGACAGCGTTTTTCGTGAATTTGTTGATCCGTTCGGGATCATTGTTGCGTTGTAGCTTGTGTTCCTTGAGTCGACTGGTCATCCCAATGCCTTGTATTTTTGATAGTTTCCCCGTGATTTGCACCAAGTTGTGGTCTGATTTTCTCAAGATCGATTGGTTGGCAGCATCACCTTAGTTTTTACGGTTAATTTTGGTACTTTGGTTTACTGACTTACCTCCTCTTCCAGCCCAAATGATGTGTCCGTTTGGATCGGTCCCCCAGCCTCTTTTAGGAGTTCCTGGTCTGGCTGCTTGGGCGGTTCGGAACTCCGTGGTTTTTGCGTTTTGTTGCTGTTAGTGGTTGATGAATAGGATCAATTTCAATATCCATGATGCTAGCTTCTTCGGTGGAGTACCACGCTTCCTTAAATTCGCGTTCTTTCCTCTTATTTGAGCCAATATGCGATCAATAATGCTTCACCGACTGTCGCACGAGTCGTGTTCGAGTCACAAAAATGCGAGCTACTCGGGCTTTGTTTGTAATCCGTCTCATTCGAGCGACTGACTACTGATTGAAAGGATATCCGTATTGTCTCTCAGCGACACTGTCAGTAAGGAGTCACGCGTAACGTCAAAAGTACACTACCACAGGTGAGCCTCAGGTTAAATTCAATATCAGAACAGCAGCTGTTTTGTTTCGGTAGAGATAGAAATGCATTTCCGATGCTTACATCACAGGGCCACTTAGAAAACCCTTGACGAACTCATTTATTCAGTCACCTACAATACAGTTCGGTCCATAAAACGGGGAAAAGCGGGATTATTCCGAGCGACGACGTAACTGTAAATAATTCGCTTCAAAAATCAGGTATGAGGGGGCAAAAATGGTGTTCTAATGGTTACTCTATCTTTTTCCCACTGTGAAAAGATTTTCGGGCATATTGGATCCTCTCCGTGGTGCCCGATGCTTCCTCACGGAGGTGATCACAGCCTTCCTGCTCCAAAGGAATAAAACGTTTGCGTATCCGAGCATTTTAAGTGGCTTCTTTCCGTGTTTAAAAGAATGCTATAGCTTGTCATCAACAGAAGCATTAAGCATTTGACATTCACGGGTTTTCCTGAGTTCAAGTTAGTGGAACCATAAAGTGGTCATCAGGCGCAGACCAGGCTGGTTCATGGTACCTTGGAGAATCCTTCGGTAGTAAGGAAAAATGACAATGATTACAAAGTCGGAAGCGGTTGAACTTTCATGCATTACTTTCCATTCATCCATCCATCCATCCATCCATCCATGCATTCATTCATTCATTCATTCATTCATTCATTCATTCATTCATTCATTCATTCATTCATTCATTCATTCATTCATTCATTCATTCATTCATTCATTCATTCATTCATTCATTCATTCATTCATTCATTCATTCATTCATTCATTCATTCATTCATTCATTCATTCATTCATTCATTCATTCATTCATTCATTCATTCATTCATTCATTCATTCATTCATTCATTCATTCATTCATTCATTCATTCATTCATTCATTCATTCATTCATTCATTCATTCATTCATTCATTCATTCATTCATTCATTCATTCATTCATTCATTCATTCATTCATTCATTCATTCATTCATTCATTCATTCATTCATTCATTCATTCATTCATTCATTCATTCATTCATTCATTCATTCATTCATTCATTCATTCATTCATTCATTCATTCATTCATTCATTCATTCATTCATTCATTCATTCATTCATTCATTCATTCATTCATTCATTCATTCATTCATTCATTCATTCATTCATTCATTCATTCATTCATTCATTCATTCATTCATTCATTCATTCATTCATTCATTCATTCATTCATTCATTCATTCATTCATTTGGTCCAGTCCAGTCCAGTTCAGTTCAGTTCAGTTCAGTCTGTATTTCTATTGTGGTTCACTCCCAAAGTCGGTACTATATGTTTTCTAGGCCAAATAGTTTGCTGAGCTCAGTCTACTACAGTGGAGAAAATTCGGCCAATATGACGGGTCATTGTGTCATCGGGTTCGTTATGTCATTTGTGACCGCAACAGCTTAGGAAATCGAATGCCTCTGCTTCTGCCATAGACGTTTATTTCCGAGGGACAATTTCGGAGAAGAAATGCTTCTCCCTGATGAAGTTGTCTTCTCGACCGGGGGTTGTTTGCCGCCCCTCATAGGGAACATTATAGGATCGGCTTCATGACCGCAGAGTGTGACGAATTTGCAGAATGTTGAAATTCTGGGATCCTCCGATGTATTTGGTCATAGATGGCGCCACTTTAACATTTTGTTCCCCTTCAGTCAGTCATCATCGTCAGACGTGAAGAGTTTGACAAAATAGTCAAAACTAATTGAATGGAAAGCCCTCAAAGCGTAAGAAATAAGGTGAGTGGTGATCAGGCGTGAATAACGAGAAGAATGATGAGTCAACGCTTTTTGTGCACATGACACTGAGTACCGGTGTTTGGCAATTGCTTATTTATTGATTGATGGCTCGTCGGGATTCGAGGAAGTTTAGGTAGGTCAAGGTCTTAGGACCGATCGAGCACCGCTAATATCCTTATTGCGAGGTCATAGCTCAATTTGTCATTAACTTTCAAGTAGGTAGTTCAGGCACCTATTCACACCTGCAATGAAAACTGGTTTCAATTGCAGAATGTATCATGTTCGGCTTTGTTGCTGAAGGTGTGTCTGTACTTCTCTAGCCCCGTGAAGGTGCTGAGTGATGACTTCAGAATTTTGAGACCCGTTTTCGAAGATAAATTTTCGATCACAGAGTAGACATGCCCCGTAGAAAGCGGTTACTGCACCGATCACTCACGGTTAAACTAAAAGGCGGACAGTCTGGTCTGATTACGAAAAAGAAAGAGAATAACGTTAGGACGTTCCAAGTCCGACCGTTCTGTGGCGACCACTGATGAGGAAGTCTAGCTTCTATGGGTCATTAGACTTAAAAAACTAGCCACTGAAGGCAGTGCATTATTGGATAAATGGGATATAATTAGTTCTGTGATGTGCAGAGTCAGTAAGCCTGTGCCTATCAAGTCTATTTTAACTGTGTGTGTTTGCGTTCAAATTGCCTGTCAAGCCAGAGGTTGAAGTCGATGGTTTTGGTATATCCGCGACTTAAATGACTGTCGCACAGTTAAAATGACTCTTCAAAGGTGCAAGCCATCCAACGAATTCCACCAAGCACAGACAAAACTAAGCCGGGCAGGCTTAATGAGACATTCAGCTGGACTTGAGGCGAGACTGCCATCAAATCCAAAGTGTGTGCAAATGAATGTATTTCGCTAATTTCGTTCAGTTTGAGTTCAAATGAAACGTAAGATTGACGGGAGCTCGGGAACTGCACCTACGTGATGCGCCGCAAGAAGGGCGAAGTCGATACTGAAGAATGTTCATCAACCTTGTGAGTAGTTTCCTCTATGAAAATATACTGCAAAATCTAGAATATCGTACTGAATTAAATGTGAGACAGTCTGGTATAGCACATTCAGTTGCATACTATCCTCATCAAGGAGAGATCCAGCTTGGTTCCAGGTGAGTCTGTCATGAAAACAAATTGGTATGCCAGTGAGTGTGCCTCGCTAAAATTGGGTATACTTATACAATGATTCTACGCCCACTTATGTACCGTTTTCATGTACATCACAAAAGACACTGGTACTGTTTTCTCAATGCTGCAAAAAAGGAGGAGCTACCCCTTGCTAGATTACAAGAAGTGGTTCATCGCAGCCAACAATCGATAAACTGGAATGCTTCTCACCAAATTGGTCTGATAAGTTCGGGGCAAGTTTCCAGTTCGAAGAGGGGGAAGTAGTGTCTCTGTTAATTGTCGGATTCAAGACTCAGACTTCCGAATTGATCGAAAGAAGATTTGCAAAGACTGAATCAACCTTAGGTTTATTCAATCTGCACTAAATCCCAGTTTGAATACAACCCCAGTATTCCTCAATTGGGTCAAGGATTTAACTTAGTTGCTCTGAAACTAAAAAAACATTATTTTTACAGCAAAGACATCCGCTGGTCAACTGTCTCTTTTCTTCTTTATTGTCAGCAGGACACGATGCAACGGAGGACTCTACCGATTCAACGGAAAATACCACAAAGTTAGCATTCAGTAATACAAACAGCCTATTTTTCTGCACTAAAGAACACTCAGCTGGATTCCACACTCACCAAGAAGAGGTTAAAAGCACTTGGTTGGAACCGCCTTTAGGCCTGTGTTCCCCGGACCGATGTGTTCCACAGCAAACACATTATGGTGTGCAAGGACTAACTCCGTGGCTATACCGCGAACGGTTTACCCCATATTGTGCAGACTATCACTACACCGACAGCGCAAAGAGTTTCAATACATGTGTCCGTGATATATTTCGAGGCAACCAGTCACGCACTCCACCTGACTACCTGGCGCGAATGGCGGTTGGGGATGACTGTAGAGTTTTGAGTACAACTCATTGGTGGCCTCACAGGACGAACTCAGGCGATTTATATGCCAGTCAGATGGATCGGTTACCCGAATTCAGCCAAACCGTTGCACATCAAAATGAAGATCCGTTTTCTATTCCAGACGGTACGACGTTTAATTCCACGGAAAATTCTAGAAGCCTTCTAGAAAGTAGTAACGACAGTGACGGATCCGGCTATGTGCTGGACCGTCCGGACCAAAGTAGACTCCAGCCACCTAATGGTCGATCCAAATGCATAACAGGTCCACGCACAAGTAACCTTGTGCACTCCGTCACCCACCCAAAAGGTGCCAAAAAGGTTCGCAAACCGCGAACCATCTATTCGAGTATGCAGCTTCAACAGTTGGCGAATCGCTTCCACCTGACTCAATATCTCAGTCTTCCAGAACGAGCAGAGCTGGCTGCATCTTTAGGACTGACGCAGACACAGGTAAGTGGCTTGGAAACGAATTGAACAGATTTGCTATTCAGCCTACCCGCCCGCTTCTACCATGTTCATGCGCAAACTTTACTCGACAGTGTAAACCCAAGATTTCGGTGCAATTATCCGCATGGATGCTCAACACTGTAACTTGACTGTTTATTTTACGATGTTTTAACGCAACCAATTATTTTGCGAAGATCAGTGATTTGAAACACAGAGGCGTTCGGTTGTAAATGACAAAATATTAATTCGTCCGAACTATCGTCGGAATGCGATAAAAACATTTAGTCATGCATGATGCCTCATTGCAAGGGATTTGTGGAGATTGTGGTTGGGGTGGGATGGATGTTGAGTGGATTAGGGATTACGGGTAGTCTCACCCACCATTTCCGGTTTCACGCACAACAGCTCTTTGTCGAATGTCGCGGTATTCGGGCATGAAGACTGAAGTGTAATAGTACGCTAGAAAGACACCTTTCGGTTCGGTGATTTGAGCAGATGCCACAGCTTGTTTGTATGTCTGTTTGTTTGTTTGAATAGTGCGATATACGTGTAAAAATACTTATTGTTGAAGCACGGTAGAAGAATCAAGCTAGCGATTGTTGACTGTCACAGGGAAACTTTTCGTTTGGCTGTAGTAACATGTGGGAAAGCTGTGCATTCTGAGATTTTTCTCGGTTTGGATGTCGAGTACCGTCGCGTTACCTTCAATCTGAACTGATGCGCATTGAAAATAACTTCTGTGAGTATTGGAGTCGTACTTTTTTCTCTTAGGAATTCAAAGTCAAGTTCATTTGAACGGCTTAAACTGGACCAAAGTCTTGGGCTGATTTACGTGCACAGAAACACAGGCCTTGTGGACAGTTGCAATTGAGAATCTTCTATCAATAGCCCATTACCGTTTGGCCATGTCAGCGATCCTCAAACTCTCTAGGCTCCTCGTTACCTTAGTTCCCGGTGCACGAGGCCATTGCCACATCCTTTTTAAAGGCGTTTTACCCTGCACCCGAAGATCTATCTACCTTGAAAATAAGGTACTCCTCAGTAGAAGAGGTTAGATAAGAGTTTCATGTAGTGGTGCGTTTAGATGGGGCTTAAAGTCCACCCGCATTTTAAGCTCACGTCATGAGTGGGTTTAGTATGGGTAAAACCTTCCCCAGGCTTGAAAACAGGAAGTCCGTATCAACATTTTGAAAGAAGCTCATCGAGTGGTAGCCTTCTAAGCAAAAACTCTAAGTGTGCTCAAATATTGCTATAAAGTTCGCATATCTCTTCCTGTAACCAAGTGTCTGGTTATTTGGACAGTTTTGTTTTGAAGACTTTATTACTAATGTAAGATCCGGACATCTAACTATGTCACAGGACGGTTGTGGCTATCGGATTAAACACAGTTTATATCCAGTAGGCAATAAGAACAGATGGATGAGGGCATCAGGTGAGGTATTGAGAACTGCCAAGAACTCGTTCTGTAAACAAACGGATTAATAAACAACTTGAAATAAGCAGAACGTACAATCAAAGGTAGCGCAATCAGCTAGAGCAGAAAAATTATCAGTAAGGCAGCAGGGCTTTCTGGAAGCAACAGCAAGTAAGGACCAAACGATGTACAAACCTACAGATACGAACAGTCAGACAGAGTTAACGGCACAGAGAACAATCAGTACGTCCGAGAGGTAGCAACTGTCTTTGGTTGAGGGCGCGATGCGGCAGCTCGTGTCACTTGACAAATCTGATTGCGCGCTTAGCTCTGCCTAAGATGAATCGCAGTAAAAACTCTCACAGATGCGGTGTATAGTTAATACAGAATTAGGCCCTCGCGAGGCGTAAATCACGCTACTCAGAGTAGCCAGCAGTAAAAACTCTCACAGATGCGGTGTATAGTTAATACAGAATTAGGCCCTCGCGAGGCGTAAATCACGCTACTCATGAGTAGCCAGAACAGAAAAGAAAATAACCATTGATCCACAAGCGGGATTAACAACTAATTTAGGTGATATTACCACTGCACTGTATATCGCACAAGTGTGGTGATTCGGTAGGTAAGTACTGAATGTCCATCGATACGAGTTTATACAACCACAAGTGAGAACGGACGATTTTTTTACTATGACTGGCTAGTCAACGTTGTTTTATCAACGTCTTCGTGACCTCGTCGATCCACAACCTGTCATATTTACGGACTTATTTTTGGCACCAATCCCGTCTAATATTCCATTTTTCTGACGCTCGGCCGCAATCTTGGGTGATTCGAGTACAGAGGCTTCGGTTTGACGCCTGGGGTCACATCACTACATTAGCAGGAAGTAACTGGTCAAATGATTTGAGTAGGTTATTCTGCATTCGCTGGTTTTTTATTTCTCTCGTTGATTGGGGCCAAGATCGAAATTTCATAAATGAACTTCATCAGAGACACACTCTTGATGAAGCACACCTAGTTTAGCTTGCTGAAAACTCGCCTCACCGGGCTCATCAGGTGGGCGAAGTTTCCGCGTTTAGCTCAAGCTTATGTTCTACTTGCATGCAGTTGACAAGTGCACTTATCCACAAATTACTCTGGTGTTGACCGGAGACGCAGCTGAAGAATATCATAAAACGATAGATTCACTTGTTACCCCTCGTTAATATCAAAGTATTTTGCAGCTAAGTGTATTTCCTCATTTGTGGAAAGTTTGGTGCTCAAGTAGAACACAAAACTTATGAAATCTCAGAGACTACCTACTTCGCTAACAGATGAGCTCCAGTGACGAAGAAGTCGGTAGAACGCCGTCAAACAGTCTTGCAGCTAGTGTTTGGTATCGTGTCACAAGAAGTCGGTAGAACGCCGTCAAACAGTCATCAGCAAACTTGCAGCTAGTGTTCGGTATCGTGTCATTTTCCTTTAGACTGTGCTACTGATGTTCGCTATTTATTGAAATGTATATGTATAAAATTTCCTACATATATTATACGTGTTTATTGAGGACAAACTGCAAGGAATTTCGCGAATAAGGTGGTAGAAAGATTTTTTCTCCCTTGGTGCGCTGATTCAAGTTCGGTTTCTCCCACACAACCAAAATTAATAGGCAAACCAATTCGGTAATCCCCTGAATATGTGTTATCTCAAAATACTTTCCACTCATTCGTTTCATTAAGACAACAAGAAGATGTAATTCATGGGATGCTATCGTCTAATATGCTTTCATAAGTCGCCAACCCAAAACTTCCAACATTTGTATGGTATATATATATATATGTATGGGATATTAGGTTCGTTCGAAACAACAACACTGAAAAATGGAGAAGACACGGTACCTTGGTATGATTTCAAAAATTCACTGGTTTTAAGCACAGGAAACCGAAATTAGGGTTCCCAAAGTTACCGATACAGACGTCAAGCCTTGATCAACACTTCAGAATGAAAAAAAGACCGATATTCCTAATTGTTAGATTCTTTTGTGCAGAGCAGGCGTCACGGTTCTGACTCAAAATAGCTTTTGCTCCTGGAACTTCCTGACAGACGATTGCGACTTAATAAGTTGTGGAATATTGCTTTTAGTTATTACCCGCTTATCTTGATTACCGTTCACACTGAATCATACTTAGAGTTTAGGAGGAGCTCGTAATTGTTAGAAAAAATGCAATAAACCAACGGCAAACTTATTGTTCAACGCACTTTGATGCGGAAGCTTCCTTAGGTTAGTCGTGCTTTCAAATTCAGCGACAGGTGATACGATTCTTACCCCAAGGTGCACTTGGCTCGCCAACTAGTATTCCATCGACAATGACGTATCAAGCCTTAGTTCGGAGTCAACTCTATCTAGCTGCAACTGAGTCAAGCTGAAGTTCAAGGAGTCTTTCCAGTAATAATTCCACGATTCTTGTTTTGAACCAAAGTAATTCTACTAATGTAAGCTCGTTTTTACCGCTTTATCGATTGAAACAGGTCAAAATATGGTTCCAGAACCGGCGATCCAAATTCAAAAAGCTGATCCATCAAGGTCACGATGTGTCAGCCGTAACCGGTGGGGCTTCGCTGAGCTGCAGGCAACCTTCCGAACCCGTGTCGAAACAACTTGATGTAAGTCTTTTTAAATCGATTTTGTGCCGCTCATTTTCGTGTCAGCCGGTCTTACAAAACAGCATCAGCTGTAGTGACTGCACCAAACAAGGTCCTCAGAACAATTCACCACTTTCTCATCAGGCCAATCGTTCAATAGATTATGTGATAGAAACGAAACGAAACTTTAACATTCTCGGAGATGACGATTGACTCTTTCGATCAAGACTTATTGAACTAAAATGTAGTGAAACTAAAAAAAACGGATAGGACGATCACCATTATTTGGATAGTTGGGACAACTGTATAAGGGAATGAATACTTCAACACTGGGCAATGCACTCACGATACTAAAGAGACAGTGAATCTACTAATCCTCCATTCATTGACATTGTATTCATACATTGACTTAAAGTTTTGATTAGTAAACGATTTCATTTGAAGGATGCGCTTTGGAGAATCAGCGTTTTTTGTATAAACAATGACATTCTACCCAAATTCTGCTCACCTACAAACATTGAACATTGGTGTTCCTCCCAGGTTCTCTGTGAATGAATAACATTAGTGATCCTCAAAGGTCTCATTACGGGCGTCCCTAACAAAGTTGACACCTTGGTGACTGGAAAGGTACCTTTGGTTTTTGGTTATCTCCACTGGGTTCACCCCCCGAAGTGAACATGGTAGTAATGTACCTTCTTAACTCACCTCATGATACTTTATCCAATAATTAAGAAGCAGTGCGAAAAACGTGACTGCTTCCACATGCACACTGAATTCATAGCGATCCCACCCAACAAGCATTTAGCGGGTTACTTTATTTCTGGAATCTATGCCGGCCATGTGGGCGAAACAAAACTATCACGAAACTCAGAAAGATTCATTTATCTGACTGATAGGTAATTAAACCACATCAGCTTTCTAACTAGCTGGATTCTATCAGAACCGGTAAACCAATCCCCGCAGGAGACATGTGTATGTGGTCAAAAAAAGGAACATGGAAAGCAAGGGAGCAAACTACAAGTTTGAGGAGTGAAACCATGTGAGTGTATACAGAGCAAGACTGCCCAAGTAATCCTCAAACCAAAGTTACCTGAAAGAAGTGATGTTGGTGTTACTGTGATCTGTCAGCTGAGGTAGGTTCTATTCTTTTGGGGAAAACTGGATAGATCTCAAATCTAACATGAACCAATATTAGGACTTTGAAGAGAAAGTCCGAAACTTAAACTTGTTTTTTTATAGATAATAACAGATCAAGACTTACCTGTACATTTGAAATCTCAAGTTTTAAAATTGCTACATGCCAGTTCCACACTCCAGTTCTTTATCAAGTCTTGGATACAGTCATCGTTCAGGTATTGAAAGTTTATCGATTCTGAATGATGTGGAATAGACCAATAGGTGATTTTGAATTGGATCCGAGATACTCACGAAACAAACGTGAGAAAAAGTAGTTCGGGCGCAAGTATGTGGTATCTGTCTGGTCAGCTATTAGAGTACTGGGCCAGAAGTCGCCAGTCCTGAAATGTGTGCCCTAGCTTCCGAATTTCTTCTGTAGACTCAGGTTCTCATAAACTCGAGGTCAACACGTGTGACCACGTGATGTGGATCCCTTGATTGAAGGATGAGCGGCGCTATATCCTGTCTAGGTGCGAGTTAATCACACTGCTGATCAACCGCTTGCGGCCGAACGGTTAAATATACAAACTACTAGCCAAGAGGTCTCGGATTCGAGACCCTTCGGAGTTTCGTGAGTTGCGCACTGCCAGTGCTTTTCGGATTTTCAGCATAGATCAGCTTCACTTACAGGACGAAATCTCCTAAAAAACTCCCCTCTCTTCCACACTAATAAACCAGTTTCTATCAGTAAAATTATTCATAAACAACTCTTGTCGCGAGATAGTGGTGAAGGTACACATGACTTTATACGCTGCCGCGGATAGAGAACAAACACAGTGTTGCGACACTGATGGCGCATAGTCGTGCACTTTGTCATTTTAAGGAGAAAACTCTTTTATTCGATTTTCTTTCTTTGGATAAATTCAATCAATCCTGTGATCATAGTCATCTTCAGCTGTAGAAACTGGTTATTTATTGTACAGCGGTTACAGCTGCCACAGTTTCTTCCCCGGTGGTCTCAGGAAATATGGCTGGATGGCTACGCATTAGAGGCAGTAGCTGGCATAATTAGTGCGTGAGTCCAAGAGTGGCAGTGTACTTTACGTAGTAGAGATCAGGAGGGGAGGTTATGCAATGAAGACAACAGCTTTGATGAATGTGTACCAGTGGTTGCTGCAGGCACCTCAATCCGGGAAAACATCTAGCATCATCGACTACGGTGGCTCGGTCATGTGCTACACATGCCGAAACACCGTCTACCGAAACGAGTGTTGTTCTCCGTGCCTCCTTCAGGATGGCGCAAACCGCGAAGTGGACAGCACATGACTTGGCAAAAAGGTGTGAAAGAGATCACGAAGAGTTTGGGTGCTGTTGGTGTTGTACGCCTTCCAGGATGCGATCCCCGTGACCCCATTTGTGCTTGGCTGGAGATGGTGCAAGGAATGGCGGCTAATCGATGTCAGTGGCGTTCGTGCTGTCAGTTTCTTTCCAGATTGTCTGATTGAGCGGTTGGAGGTATAGGCACCTAAGAATGCTTGACATAGGACTTAGTAGGTCCTATCCCTCACCCACTCCTAGACAAACCTTATAGTTGTACGGCAGTGAGGCATCAGTGGCAACACTGATGTTGCTGTCTTTGATGATGACTGACCGTGTAGCTGAGCCACGTCTGTCAATGTCTGTAACCAATAATGCGTTCCTTCTGCTGGTAAACTATTGTTTACATTCCGTGCAGATTCTTTTCAGTTGCTGTGTTTTGAGAGGCCAACTAAACTGCTGTCCGAAGTGTTAGGACATTCTTTTCAGTCGACGTTTTTGGGACTGCATTACTGGGCCGTCTTTCAATTATTGTTTCACTGACGACTTCCCTCCTCTGACTAGTCGATCGTATTAATTCGCATAGAACACAACTGTTTCCGGTAGCAAAAGCCTTTTTCATCTCCTGTACTAACGGTATTTTTCTCAGCTTAGTTCTCGGTCTGAGCCTCCCAAGCCAGCGTTCACGTCAAAACAACCACCAAGGGTGCATAAGGTATATTAACGCTCAAAACGATGTCAGGAACAGTTCCACAGCACTTCATATATGTAGTGTAGGCGGTTATAACTTTCTCGAAATTCTGACGCGTTCCGGATGAGCCATTGGCAACCGGCATTCGGCCAATACTGGGTCATGATTGGCTTTTGGGTCCAGACTTTCGACCGATCAGATCTCGGCGTGATGCCGGACCGGAAGGCATCCAGAATACTTGGCCAATCTTGCGTGGGGTGGACTTCTCGGCCGTAACGGCACCTGAGTGCGAGCGGTAAAGCGGCGTCCATGTGGAATCCCACCCAACATCTCCTGAAATTCCACTGTCCACCAGAGCTATCAGCTCCTTCCCAGACTTCACACTGCTTGGCGTCGTACTTCTTGCCTGCTACTGTGGATTGCCTGATATCAATCAGTGCCAGCGATCTCGAACATATCCAGTCATCATTTGATTGTATCGGATAAGTTGGACAGACAACACTGAACGCCGCTAGCATAGCTCCTTTCACATTCTGTCATGCTTCATGCAGTCACTCACCACGAGTACAGTTTCGGAGTCCTGCTGACTTGCGATGGCCTGAGGAAACTGAACTGCCAGGCCTGTTTGCAATATGATGTGATCCGATTTATGCGACCCAAAAGGAACGGCAGTCTTGAATCGTGTCTCTCCACCGCCGACGATATTCAAATGGTCCCATCTAGTTTATGGTTGATTTGTAGTTGGTGGCCGCCCGGGTTAAGTGATGCGAATGTTTACATTGAAAACTCATGCTGGCTCGATACGTATGATGGTTAGCTTACAACTGCAGGAGCCTCTCCATCGACTGTCCTGCGAGCACCGACTGCGAATCAACCGCTCAGATCTGATTCCAAAGAGCTCAAACGGCCGACTTGGGCATTCATACCTCCCACAAGGATGACTTGCTTGAGCTGGGTAACTAAACGACGCGAAGGCGATTGTTTACGGGAATCCAATCAAGCAATGCGCATCCAGCTCTGGAGTTAAGTGCGACTCCAAAGCCATATATTGCACCCGTCATTGCCTTTGAGTAGCCAGCCACACGGAGAGTAAAACGTGAAACATCTGAGTCCGTTCTTTGCAGTTTGTGTGCATGTTTTAGACCCAACGTATATCAATTTTAAGAGAGCATGATGTCTTGGCAAGCGTTACCTGTTTGCCAGCTTGACACACAGTATGGACGTTGAAAGCTCACACGTAGAAAGGACCTCGTGGATTCAACAATGTGTTTTCCATTGTTAGTAGGCGGCGGAGTGGATAAGACAAGAAAATGGAACGATCTATTGAGGTTTACCTTTATGTCGAGAAGGAGATTGGGAGGGGCATCGGTGAACCAAGAACTGTGCTGGAAAATGACACTTCCTGATTACCCAGGCCGCAGCAGAAGAGTGCTTGGGGCGAAATAGCTCAGTTTTAGAGACGAGACGGCTCAGTGGTACGGGACAAGATTGTTCAGTGGTAAGAGCGAGAATTTACTGCCCGGAACGTCCGTGGTTGGAACCAAACCTCAGCATCTCGACTGCTCCTGTCTAGGCTTGGTCTACCTGGCAGTATCCTAGCCCTCGTTCTTCCTTCGATTGTCATGACGACTAGGCGGCGAAAGGGTGTTACAACTGAACGATTAGATCAGATCAGGAGAGTGCTTAGTTGAGGCAACCCGCCTTGAGCCTTTACCTCAAACGCCTGGTCCGCGAGGCGGCGGACACGAGAATTTTTTTGACACACTGCCTGGAGCCGTTGACTCAATGGTCTGACCTGTTTGGCTGCTGAATGATAAAGCAGACCGAAGTGGTGAGGAATAAGGTACAAATGTTTCACTGCTTATGCTAACGCACATAGCATATATGCTCGAACCCATATCGAACTCATATCAAAGTGTGTGCACTTCGGTTGCACCAAATGATGCGCTGGCGGTCAAAGTCGACCACTGGGGGCTCGGAGTGCACGGCTTTTGGAGTCGACCTTTTCTAAGCCGCCCTACGCGCGCGTGAGCAGACTCACTGCTGGTCGCCCGGGGGGTGGACATCATGCTGTTTTCATACTCCTATCACAGATGGCAGTACAAATTTACCTCCGGATCAACTAGCAATGTGTTCTTTGAAGTGAGGGGTCCCGCTGCTTTCGGTCTGACTACTCTCCCTGGCTTTCCTAGCTCGGTTGCATCTTTCGGAGTGAACTTACAGCCGGTGTAGCCTGAGGAATCACTAAAAAACTCAAGTCCGACCACCGAGTCAAAGTGGCAGCTTTAAATGACAAGGAAGTCGAGAAGCCTTTTTTGCCTGTCGAGGAACAGTTGTACTGCTGACCTCAAAAAGCTCAAAGAAGATTTGAAACAGCAACCTAAGAAACATCCATAAGGTATATTCAGCATCCTCGCACTGTCTACAAACTAGAAAAAGGTTTAATATAAATGCAGATGACTTTCACCTGTCAGTTGTCTTCATGGGAGTTACCTTTCACTTTCAGTTCTAAATCACTCAGAAGATAAAAAAGACTCTGATAAGAGATTATGTTTATCTGGCGATTCCTGTGGTAAAAGACCGAATGTTGTTTTTATACTACTTACAGAACTATTTCTTGACTCAAAAGAAGTGCAGCTCAAGAGAAAACTTTTCAAGGTGACCACGGCGATGGTACTGGTGCATAAATTTGTGAATAGCTTGCTACCCATAAAACTGCACTAATTGTACTATCATCTCTTTAGCTAATAGTAAAGTATTATATACATATATATTCTCTTTCTTGCACAGGACATGTTGGAAATAACGCACAATCTGTTAGACTCCCAGCGAGACGCTGACAGTGATTTCATGACAGATGGTAAAATAGAGACGCTCTCCGGAATAGATAACAGCAGTGTGGAAAGTGCATATTCCGTTGAAGTTCGGGGTACAAGTCTCGGAACCTCCGCTCCACAAGCAACGAATCCTCCAAGGTACAATTCAGCGTTCCTTCAAGAACCCCATATTCCTGAAGCCGGACTTAAAGATCTGGGTCCTGAGCAGAATCTATGCATAGAAACAGAATGCACAGAGCAAAACATTCCAGATAGTTACTCCGTAAAAAGCTTCCAAAATTTTCCCACTTTCACCCCAAAATTATGTCCCTCGATTTATGGCTTCCCTAATTCTCCCCTATTTGTTCACCCGAATTCCGAAAAACTCATTTCGAACGACCTCGTGGATGCAACGATTCACGGAGTAACCGGACAGGTTACGTGTTGTTATTCATCCGCTCCCTGTGAGATCATGAGGAGTTCCCCAGTGAGAGCTACAGACTTTAGGATTAGTTCAATGTATTGCAAACCGGAATTCAGAAGTCACGAACCAAGTTACCAACACTCAAACATTTCACCCATCCACTTTAGCCAATCCAGCCCGTTAATCGAACGAGAGTGCTCCATGTTTGCTCCTCCATTGGTACACCAAGGTGATCATCGTTCCGTTGAATCATTCCGTAGAGTAGATTCATCAGAGAACTTGGAAAGAAACGTTTGTCATAATCAGTTTTCCACAAGCACAAATGTATGCCTTCACCAATCGTCGGAATTGATAACTGTAGCCACATTTAGCCCCGCCAGTCGTTATGCTGACTGCCAAACCTCTTGTAAAAGCTATGAGGTGATGACGTCAAATTATCCTCTCCTCTTCCAATTACCAGTCACTCTTCCTGGAGGCAATCAGAATAGTATTATTGATCAGGGAATAACATACAGAACTCATAATGACTTCGCCATCCATGAAATTCTAACCGGCACAGATCAGGAACCCCATCATATATCGGTGAACGCAGGAAGCTTTTGGCCCAATCCCTTGGCATCTGAAAGAGGTTCCTGTATCTCTCCTTGGTTTGGAATGGCAGTTGTGTCAGACAATCCTACGAATTTGAAGAATACTCTAAATGAAGAACAACTGAAATCAACCGTCCATGACAGCTGAGCAGTCGTCCCGTTTACCTCGGATTCAGCACTGTACAGTGTCCGGTAACTGTGATACGCAGGCTGTGTGATGCTCCAGGGAAGACACCTTCGTTGTGATTCAATATGTTTGCTTCGAATACTACTTATAAAATGTTGTCTAACTGGAAAAAAGCAATCCTCCTACTGAAATTGCCTTTCATAAATGAGCTGCGAGACTAGGACGAAGAGGGCCTTTTTCGAGTTGTCTACTTTAATAATCGGAAGTAGTATAATGTTCCACCGGATTGCATATCGCCATGACAACTTCCCAAAGGTTTTCAATCGAGGGATAAAATATTTTGTAGAGGCGATGGCATAGGTGAAAAACTACAAACTGAGGGTGTGATCCTTAGGAGAAAACACTCCTCGTCTAAGTTGAAAGTATCTTTTCGGTAACATGGGAATTTAAGCGCTCACTAAAAAAACATCGCTGAGATACGTAGTTTGCTTAGTTCAATATGCCAGACATATTTAGCCAATAAAACTGAACGCTGGGTAGCCCGATACCTAGAGTAGTTACTCACCCAAACGTACATGCCTGCCCAAAATGTCCAAATCACGACAAATGAAAGAAAGAAAGCCTTTGCTGCGGAGTTATTTATTAGAAAATGCCGAGTGACCAGGTACAGACCATTGGACAGAGAAGCAGAACTCTCATATGCATCTTGTTTACAAAAACCGAACATCCATCTTCTCTTGAACGCGTCTTCCTGAACTTTCCTGGATATTTACTGACTGTTGGTCAAATCCAAGCAAATGCTACAGAGTAACTCCACAAATTCCGCAGTACATCTCCCTTTTCAAGAGACGCAAAGCGAATTTATGAGAGGAAAACACACTACTCGCATGCCTCCCCATCAGTAGTATCACCATCACACAAGTAGTACTATTGAACAAGGATTTCGGAACTAGAACTAAAGAAACCTTCGTTCCGCTCGCAGGCGTGGGGTCATGGCGATTTATTCACCAGCTCTTAATTCCTCTGGCAATATGATGAAATGTATTTACAAGGAGCATTTCCGTTTTAAATGACTGTTTTCCAAGGTCAGTCAAAATAATTATATAAGTACTGTAAACGAAAGTGAAAAATAAAAACAGGTGACTTGGGGCTGGCTAGGGAGGCATCCATGTGTCCAGTAGAACAAAAATTATGGAGTACACTCCATCATATTCGCAGAAATGAGGTTTGCTCGTCTAAAAATTCATTTTATTTCAACGCAACAACGCGAAAATGGCTGATTATGGCACTCTGTCGAGTGCAGCGAGAACGCCAGGGGGAAGCAGTAGAGTATGTACGCCAGAAATCACATTTGGCCAGATGACAGTCTACGACGTAAGCCTTGATGAGGTTTTTAAGTTGGTCATCTATGCATCCTATCCGAGGTAACATATTTTCAAAGCTTGTTGTGTGGATTTTGCGAGCACTACCATGCTCACTTGCAGTTAAACTTAACTTTCATTGCGAACGGCTTGGCTTCCTGGGAGACAGCAATTTCGGCCGGTCTCAAGGGTTATATGTCTTCGATAATATCCTAATATTGTCAAGAATGAACACAATATAGCGGCGGTGTTAGTAGCCAGATCAAAAGTGAATCCAGACAACGTACCAGCAGACCTTTAAAGGAGTTAACATCCCACAAAATTCGAACCCCGGACAAGCAATGCCTATAGTGACGATTGCTTAACTAACATTGAGCAGTATTCTTTGTTGACAGAATCCCAATCAGTCAGAGTGAAGTAGTTTTCTGTAATGATTTTACTTTATACGAACAACGCATTAAGTTGTATCGCTGACCATCCACGAAGGTTATTCATGTCTTGCCAATTAACCCACTTTCAACACCATTATCCAGTCATAGGGATAAAAATTATCTACCAATCTACGCCGACATCAACGACACTGCTTGCATGGCTTGGAAACGCACTACATGGGTCAAACAGGGAATGCGCTTTCCACTAACTGAAGCTGGTTGAGAAGCCTGTAACTGGCCATTCCCCTAAATGCACACACCATGCGCGCCGGTTTAGGAATATGCCTTAATTCGGACGACATATAGTCGCCAGATTACAAAACTCTGGCTGATCACTTATCCAAAGGCTGGTGAAGAATACATTTTCCGTCAAATCAAGCGAAATCTGAGTACTGCTCACACCAGAAGGCGTCTGTAAGCCAAATACGACATTATCCTCAATCTGGCGGATGGGCGCACAATGCCGTAACAACACGCGCCCAATCAGTCACTGAACCACAATTTAAACGAGCCACGTTTGCCGTTCCACCTGTCACTCAGGGCAGACATCAGTTATTGAAGCACTACTGAACTGATGACCGAAAGAATTGTAGCCGTAGTGAATTTGCTTTGTTACTTTTGTTCATAAAATAAGCTTCATATCACTAAAGCAGTAGGATCTTCTCGCTTTGATCCTCTGGTGTGCCGCAGCTTGGTTTACAATGTCTCAGATGCGGCGCAGTAACCTCCAGTTAAATTGCGACCAAAGTGCATGATGATAATCCGAGTATTTCCTCTTCCAGGCATCGCAATTCTAGTGGTATTCAAGGAAGTTTTTATTTGCAGAGCCATCCCTACAGTAGGCCATTTTAGATTGACTATGATCATTTCCTCTGTAGACAAGAGGAGTGCTCAGTAAAAGAGGTTGGAATGATTTTCTCTAACCCATTAAGGATCATGGCTGTATGGTAAAATGATGGTGCCGCAAACGATGAGCAATATATTGCATAAAACAAACAGTGCGTACAATGACTGAGTAGGTATAATGAAGCAAGTCTGGCAAACACTTGGGAAGTTCGAAACGAGATCAGGTGGGATTTTCCCGATGATAGGTCAGTACAAAATGATTGGGGGGAATGGAACAAAAATCACTGAGCACAATTTCCAATATTGTGCTGTGACTGGTCAGGACTCATTGAAAAATTGGAGAATTTGATAGAAATCATATTGGTTGAGGAGTTTCATTAGTTCTGGAATACGCGATTTTACATCGATGCCTTGGAAACGAAATTTGTCGATATATTGATCCACCACACAACCTGAGATGATAAATGAGACACATCAGATTAGTTTCAGTCTTTAATTATGGTGAGAACCTCAGGGCTAAACACGCCAAGATGTGACAATTGAGGGCTTGTGGTACGCCGTCGTTCCTTCAGTTTATCATTTCCCTAATGGCTTCCTCATGAAACCGTTTGTTTTCCGCGGGAAAGATCAAAATACACACCTTAGCTACACAGGACAGATCAACTGAAACGGGATGGATACATACGTTGTGATCCAATTACGGCTATAGTGCGTGACTCAAAACATTGATATCCAAGAACAGCATAAAATGTCTGTTGAAATCAGAGGGAATAGTTCGTCCTGGAACTGCCGTCGGGTAAATTATTCATGGTTTAACTCGCTTTGACTCCGATGTGTCCTTGAATTCCCACCACCCTCTTAGTTTTCTGATCACTTAATCCGCACGAATGTGCTCATGTATGCATCTGCGTTTGGAGCGGGCACCATCGGCGTCGCGCGCTTTCCCTCTCTCTATTTTCGGGTTTGTGGGTGTGACAGATATGTGCCAACTAGGAGCTTAATGCTCCTGTTACTCGGGTAGGGCAAAACACCAGTTCAGATGGGTCAAGCAATCATGAAGGAAATGTACGCCTTTATTTTTGTAATGCACTACTCATAAGGTTGCTGATAGCTCCTCAACAGCCAACGACCTGTTTCGCCCTTCTTGGGGCTCTTTAGGTAGGCGCAGTCCCCGAGTTTCCGTCAACCTTATGTTTCGCTTGAAAAAAGTTTCAAGAAATTAGCGAAGTACACTCATTTGAAAACAAATTTGGTTTTTCGAGCGACTCCCCTGGAACCCAGTTGAACCTCTCGTCTATGATGTTCCCAGGCAACTGAACGTGCTGCACCAGGACGCCTCATGTTTCAGTCGCTACGATATTCAAGATGTCGCCATACATGCATATTCCTAATGCACTACTCATAAGTTTGTTGAAAATTCTTCAACTGGTTTCCAGGTGAGCCTCTCAAAGAACCAGATTTCTTTGTAACTGAGTGTATTTTGCTAAAATGTGCGCCTCATCATCTTTGGGATGTTGCACAGTCAACCGCCCGAGGTGGAACAAGCCGAATGCTCAGGTAGTGATGATTGCGCACGAAGGGGCAAAAGTAACGAAACCAATCCAAGTTTGCCTACCGAACGATGGCCGGCTCTCGACGGACCGCATGTACAGTCATAGAACTTGTGGATCATTCCCACATTTCTCCGTCCAGTCTGAACCTAAGATTTTCGAAAATGAACCGAACCTATCCATACGCAGACATTCTCCAAATGCGCAAACTTACGGTTATATCATGTTGCATGATTTGTGGACGTGGAATCCTATTAAGGCCAAAACAGGTTCGATGCAGAACGGACAATTTCAACAAAAAATAAAAGTTTGCTTAGCATGCTGATGGTATACATCGAAGGTAGAGTTGTTCAAAGGCCCCCTGACAGCCCATTACGCGTTGCGTTCTTCTTGACTCTCATCAGGTAGACACAGTCCGCTAGCTTCCAGTATTCTTACGCTGTCATTCAACAGCAAAATGTACGCAACTGGTGAAATGCGCTCATTTGCAGATATTGATGGTAACCTTGTGGGTACACATTTTGGTAAGTTTAACCGAAATTATCCGTCCATCATTCTTTGTTACCCCGCGCTTTCCACTTTCAATGCCTTCATTGTTCTTAAATGTCGTTAGGATGCGGTTAGGATACAAGTCGGTCGCTCGACATCAATGAAAGCAGGTTGCAGGTTCATACGAGGATTTAGACACGCATCTGGTGGTTATTCTTGGTTGACTATTTCACGAAAGACTGCCAGCACGATTGGTCACTTCGTTCCGGACTATGGTATACTATTTTGTCAGGTCACTGGGCTGCATTTACCATATCACTGCCAAATACGGCGCAAAGATAAAATATAGCCCAGAAGGGTCAAACGATTCGCGAGCTGTTGAAGAGTTTTCAGCAACCTTGTGAGTAGATTCTTTCGAGAAAAGAGAACCAACGCTTAGGTGCCGTGCCAGTAGATTTCCTGTAATCAGAAAGCCATCGTGGGTCGTTCTGCAAAGGCTTGGCCGTCAATTTTTAAAACTCTTCAAAGTCATAAAAAGCGTCGACTGCGTGCCTTTATAACCACCTCTGCCGTAGGATAAAGCAAGCTTAAATCCTGATTCTCACTCTAATCAATCTCGATTTGCGTGGAAGAGTTTTATTATTCCAAAGATAGCATACCTACCCGGTAGAATCCGCATGGTTGTCTCTCATACTTGAAACAGTCCCTGGCAAAAATCCGCATTGGCAGGCTTCGATGAGGAATCTTAACAAATGATTACAGCATTTATCTTGGTGGTATCTCCCTTCGGTTGGTTATAAATAGGCCACTCTTTTGGACTCACAAGAGCAGACACCTTACATTCAATTTATGCTTGGTGTTGCGGCACGCTGTGCAGATATCTGCTACCTGTCTGCGAAGAAAGCAATCGACCCTGAACTAGATGGTCGAATAACCAATGTAAGTACTGCATGATCGTTATAATGAATGCGTCTGAAGCAAATAACCTGTGCGTAAAGATGAAGTTTGCAGAGAACCGAGCTGTTGTACTGTCCTAATCACAGTATGACAGAAAAAACCGAACACTCAATCGACGGAACTCTGGGGTTCTTGACAGGTTTCTTTCTGCGTATCATCGTAGGATAATTTTGATTAAATCTGACTGACCACATTGAAACCCGAACATCAATGTTCTGAAAAAAGCCAGGTTAGTAGAAGAGTGGAGCCAGAACTCGAAGGGGTCGAAATTTCACTAGTGTGATAGCTTTCAGGCTAGTTTGAAAAAGTAGTTTTGAAAAATTGGAAATTTAACAAAGCGGTCGCGAGAAATGTTACCTGAACACTTTTGAGTTACGGTATATCCAACTGCTAGAATGTAAGCACCTAGTTCGAAATGACCATAATTTGTCAATCGTACACGTAGCTATACGGACCTGTATTGCCACATAGAATCTAACTCTCAAGGGTACTCAGCCCGTACCATTACAGAAGTACCACTGAGTTAGTGGAAGTAAGTGTAGTCATATTTTTAACCAACTTCTGTTCGACCCTAGTGTTTTGTTATGAGATAAGAGCACGACTAATGGTTTGTCTGTCTACCCCTTCCAACCTAACCAGTGCGACAAAGTGTACCCCAAAGAAAGCACTTATCAGGTAATTTAACTGAGGAGAGTGAGGTACTCCATTGAAATTCGGAGAGATTGACGTGGGATGCCACTGTCTTAATGTCAAATTGCTAGTTCCGGTGCTCCTTTTCACGCCAGCATGGATAAACCTGCTAGCGGCTCTCAAGTGGTGTTTACACATTCATTTGCATGTTTAATTTCATCTGATTTAGCTCGGTATAGCTAGCTTTTGTCAAAGACCACATAGGGCTTCGCACAACCTCCTGTGGACTATTGCGCATGCGTTTCGAATACCAACCCATCAGAACCAGAATGATGGGAGACCTTTAACTTTGGCTCCATTTATAACCGGATTAGCTTTAGCCCTTATCATAATTATCTTCGCTTTTGAAAACAATGACCTTCTGTTTACTTGTAATCATCCTAAGCAATACTTGGGAATGTATGAAAGCATAATTATTAACCCTTTTTTAGGCGACCAGTTTATTAGCGACAGTCGTTTAGGCTCCGGTGGTAGAACCTCAGGCAAATGGTTGATTCAAGGGGACTATAGATTGTTTCACATCAAGAGCGTATATCGCTTATAAACATAATTCAATATAGATAAAGCAACAGACACGAATTCGAATTTCTGAACCTACTATTCAGAACAAGTCGATCCCCACCCACCACTCCGAAGTAAGACGGTGGCTTGTTTTAATAATACTGCTTTGCATACTCATATGCATAGTCATGTGCACATAATATCAAAAGTTGCCGGGAATTCAGCAAAATTATGGGGTTAGATTGACTCAAATCACGTTTCGAAAGTAAAAGCCCATGAATCTGTCCAAAAGTGGTGGGCATCTATAACTGATATGTGCGTATCATACCTATGAATATGAATCCAACAGTGTTTCTTCTGAGTGGCGGCTTCCGTCTTTGTCAGACGAAGATAAAGTGCTGAATCCAACTTTCAAAGGGGTCGGATCATTTCCAGATAAGTCCCGCCAAAATTTAACCCCCGCAACCCAAAAAAGATTTTACAAATGAGGATATGAAATTTGTACTTTAAGTTTTCATTGAAGGGAGTGAAATTGAGACATGTCATTATTAATTTGCATGAAAAGGTCCGTTTTTCGGTACCTTCGCCTCCAAACGAACTCACACAAGTAGCTGTCCACTAAAGATAGGTGTGTGCCGCATTGGCGTTTATTCTGCATCTTGTAGACGTGCCAAAGAGATTCGATGATCTGTGTGTGGGCTTCAGTCTTTGGATCCACAAAGTTGCCGGTATGATTAACCGTTTCATGACTATAATTCATGTCAATCATCGTTTCAATTCCTTGGTATGATGTCCATNGATACAGGCCTGGATTGTGTCCATCAAAGTGGCCGCAATTCGATCTGGCACTGCATAAATGAACACCTATTTAGTTTCCCGGCGGATCCCTACGAAAATCCACTGTTGGGGAATGACTCACCCTGCGTGGTTTTTACGGAGAGATATTAGCGTTTTATCGATCTCGACGGCCGCCGGGCGCAAACTTAACGAAGAAAGTTCTTCTAGTCGTGCGCCTAATAGATAATTCCTGTGAGCGGAATTTGATTTTTGCCAAATTTTTGGACCAGCAATAAATGAATGGAATCACGGTTAAAATCATCATGTTGAAATCTTGATATAAAACACTGCTCAAACTATGAACTCTTAAAGATGTTTTTGTAGGTCTAGTGATCAGATGCCCGTAACCGTTCGTCATGGCGTTGAGCCAACCACCAGAAGTTCGTTTATTTGAACTTTAATTTGCGCTTTTGAGGAGTGGTTTGCTAATGACCCTCAACACTGAGGAAGAGGTTACGCTTAGCTTCCTGGCTTCCGAAGCACGATGTATGGTGAAAAGCCTAACCAAATAGGACAACATATCTTACTGTTGAGCTTACCTGATAGCCTTTCCAGTTGAATAGGTTGTTGCTTACACAGTTTTCGCAGTCTCGCAGAATCACGCCATATGGCAGCATATTCCTCGGGCAAACTCCCAGGTAAAGGATTGTCAGCGTTGTCCGCGCAGAACGGCTGAGGAAATGACTGTGCCTGACCAGCTACCAGTTCTTGGATGGGATCGATAAGGCTCACCTGGCGTTTCAGCATAATATGGGCTTCAAGTTCGGGTTGGATGAGTCGCAGCGTGTGCTCCACACTATCGGGATGGATATCTGAAAGATAGAAGGCATGCGAGTGGTCACTATATCGCAGTACATCGGGTGATCGTAAAAACCGGCTACAAAGAGGTAGTGCCGTATCACGAAGAATGGGCAGTTAGCCTAACTGCTAAAGAATACAAGACATGTATGGCCTAGGATGCCCGGTGCCCTCATTGCTATCCTCATCCTTCTGATCATTATCAGTAACATTTCGACAAGCTCGACTACCACAGCCATTTGTCAAAAATGGCCCCAGCAGGAAGTGAAAGATGGGAGGAGTTGATAAAGACCCCATGTAGCTGGATGAAAGGAGTCAAGTGCACGGGCCGCACACACGATACAAGAAAGTTGAAGTAAACACTGTTTGACAGTGAGTACAGTGAAGACGCTATTAGCGGGCTTGGCTAAGCATCAATCACAAAACTCATCGAACACGAGCCAACCACACAACAACAACAACGCTCTACCTAGATAGCCCACCTAAAAAGTGACGGCATGCTCAATACTGTAATCGGTTGTGTGTGAGAAGGAGAAGCGGATGAATACTCAATCGTCAGTTTTGGGGATTTTTTTGACATAAACGCGTTGGAATTCAGCAACAGTTAGGACGGAGTGAAGTGACTCTGATCAGGACCAAATAGTGAGTACTAGGGAGAGAGAATTTGAAAACTTGTAGACAACAATGCCCTTGAACAGCGCATACTAGACAATCCTGAAACATTTCCTCGGAGAATCTCCAACTGCTTTGCAGGGGACAAAAGCTCACAGAAGAATCGCTTCGAAACATTCAAATTTTAGGTACTGATATTTGCCCTAAATTCAGCTGTAAGTCTAATTCAACGATCCATTTAACACGAATGAAAAGTCGATCAGTCAATCTCTCGCACACCGCCACCAGGGTCTCATGAAAACAGAATGCGTGCAAATTGTTGGAACGGAAAATACTTGGTTAATTATCGGGTGGTTGAGTTGATTTGTGTTCAATCTCTCTCACGGCCAACTGTCAGTAGTAACTTAGCTAGTCACATTCTGTCACTAATCCAGCAACCGTAGGATTAGAAACCGGGCGTGATTTATGGCAGGTTGCGGGGAGTTGTGTCACTAGCTAACCAAAAGCATGCATTCAAGAACACGTGTTAAATGGAATGAGTGGCGCTAATGGTCCCACGTATAGAACAACGTGGATATTTTGCTTACATATAACATACCTGAGTCCATTCAGTACTACAATTTGAAATTATTTTGGAGAAATACTTTGCCAGAAAGCCCCATCGCGCCCTAGTTTTCCGACTTTATAACGCATTTAATGCGTATGCTATGACAAACAGGGGGGATAGTGTAAACTTGAGGACCACTGGGCAGACTGGCCATAAAGTCACTTTCGTTGACTCCGCAGAGGTACTTTTTGTGTAGTAGACTATCTGGGTTGGTTAGAGCCACAACTTTGACAAGTGGTTTCGTTGTGGCGGACGCCACCCCTTTTATACATGTTGACTAATTTCTCGGGCCATACTGCTCAATATTAATCAGCTGGCATTTATCGAGCGAAAACAATCTAAAGAAAAAGTCGAATAAATGTACTCCAGGATGGAGTACGCTTAGATGGTAGCGAAAATATTCACACCCTTATAATGAGGAGATCGATGGGACGAACTAACTGGTTGAAAGGAGGGGATAAACTTTGTTTCGGGTGCATCAGTCGAGGGGGAAGGTGAGGGAGAGTCTCCATCTAATGGCGAGTTCTCTAACGAAACTTACTGAAACCTACCACAGCGTGACATTCTGTGTGCTTTTGAGACATATTGAGCTATATTGGGGAAATGTTGGTACAATATTCGCAAAATCTCTCATAGCCTCCAGATTGAAACATTCGTTGTGACTTGTTCTTTACAGATGGCAGTGCAATTGCATTTTCCTCCAAGCATCGTTTCCTTGCAGTCAGGATTGTGGTTCAAAGAGTTTGGTCCTGGCTGTGCACATTTAGTGGTTCAGATACCGCTGCAGCTGGATATGCCTGGGTAGGTATCATATTGAGCGACCCAGCTGAAGCGTCTCCACTTGATTGAATACCTGTTGATAGTTGCCTCTGTGCGGTTCTTTTGGCGACATGTATGAAGTAATCTCGATAAAGTGGAGTCCGTTGCTCATTGTTGATTGTCTTAGTACGCTCAGATGGTGTTGATAGTCGCCTCTGTGCGGTTCTTTTGGCGACATGTATGAAGTAATCTCGATAAAGTGGAGTCCGTTGCTCATTGTTGATTGTCTTAGTACGCTCAGATGGTCTATAGCTCTGAACCTGTCAAGGATAGTTTCTGTGACGATCCCGGTGCTCCGTAACAATGGGCTAAACGCTCAGACAGTTTTTGGGGTTGCTGGTGACATGAACGCTTAGGGAAGTAAACTAAAATCTGCTGAGACCCAGTTGGGTGGTCGTCTTGGAATGGACACGAGACAAGCGGACGACGGAGATCGCCTGCTTCAGATGTGTGCCGAGCACAAACTGTTTGTTTGCAGTAGCAATTTCCGGAACAGCGGAAATCGATTGACAGCGTGGTGCGCACCAGCGAACCAGTCTGGAATCCAAATCTGCCACATCACCATCAGTTATCCATGGCGACGGTCGATCGTTCCTAGCAGTTCATTCTAGACCACCTACGTGAATTCGGGCCATGCACTTCTCTGGTGCTGCTGCTTTCACTAGCTCCTTTAAGCTCTACAAAAAACGCGGATATCTCTTCTAGCCAATGAGAAATTCGTGGATCCTTCAAAGCCTGCCGGATGATATGATGTCAGATTTCAATGGTCACAGGTATCAAAGCCGGACTTAATGCCTGGGAAACAACTGAGTCACCTTCACCCAAACACTGTATCTCTAACAGGACCATGGCTTTGCTGGACGGATTCTTCCAGGCCACAACCGCAACTCAACTTGAAGCATCATCCAATACCAGCTAAGATTTTGTCCGTGAAGGCCCGGAAACAAGGTGGACCCAAAGGGGAGAAAAAATAAAAGATAGGGAAGATGCTGGAAGCGTCCACATACTATTCCACTTGATTTGTTCGGTTGATCCTTGACAGCTGTCTCTTGACAGCAAAACTATTAGGATCTATAGAAGGCTGTGCTGTCAATGTTGTTTACTGCATTGGTTCAACGGGGGATGCCCCAGAAATTTGTGAACTTAATCCGGTCCCTATATCCACGTGTCTCCGTAGGAGTGTATGGTGAACTCTCTCTAACAGCCTTTCGCAAAAAGTGATATCCGACAAGGATATCTACTCTATCCGTTCTGGTTCACGTTCCTCGTCGATGAAATAATAAGGTAAACGCTGCTGAATAAACTGGTCACAATCATACTATTTTCTGCACCTGCCTTGCAACTTCACAGCGCAAGGTCGTGTTTCATAATGGGCAATCTCTCAACAAATCCCATATAGTTCAAGAAGCACTGGAGGTTGTGAATAAGTTTACACGCGTTGATGGAGGTGTGTTTGTTGGAGTCGGTGCACTAGTCTCAAAAGTCCAAATGACGTTTGCTAACTTGCGTTACTTTGGTGTAAAAACATATCATTAGGTCCCCAGGGTCGCGTGTACCAGTCTGTGGTTGAAGCTGTATTGTTGTATGGTTATGGCCTATATAGACAGCTGATAAGAGGCCCCCTAAGGTTTTTCACTACCGATGTCTGCGGAGTGGTTGCAGCGTCGGATGACGCCAACGAATTTTTAACGGGGTGATCCTAGAAATGGCACGTGATCGTGACATGGTACTTCCTTCGCGAGAGACATCCAACACTGTGAACTGCTGAAACATCGTCTACCGAAAAGACTGTTTTTCTCCGTGCATCCCTCGGAATGGTACCATCTGCAAAGTGGACAGCGTTTGTTTTGGGATAAGGATGTGAAAGAGATTACGAGAAGCTTGGGTGTTGTTGGTGCTGTGCGCTTTGCAGGATGGAACCCCCGTGACACTTTCCGCGCTTGGCTGGGGACACTGTAAGAAATGGTGACTAATGGATGTCAGTGAAAATCGTGCGCTTGAAGATGCAACCACCTCGGAATGCTTGTGGTAGGCCGGCACCGGGTCTTTTCACCCAGCCACTGTTTTTTTTTCACTTTAGGGCTTTCAACTTAATTAGATGAACTGCTGGTTTGTACGGCATTTAGGCATGAAAGTCAACTGTGGCGTAGGCGTGACATCAGCTTTTCTGTCAAGGGTCGAGTTTAGAATGTTTCGGTACTCTCCGTATTACCATATGGATCGGAAACCTGGCCGCTGCGTGCTGAGGACGTCAAAAGTCTTTCAGTATTTGACCATTGATGTCTCCCGAGCATTGACCGAGTCTGGTGGGAACATCGGATCAGCAATTCTCAAGTTCGTCGAATGGTATTCGGCAGAAATAACTCACCCTCGATAGATGAACTGATCACACTGCATAGGTTGCGCTGGCTTAGCCACGTGCTGCATATGCCAGTCGACCGACTTCCTCGAAGGGCTCTTTCCACACAACCACGTGAAGGGTGGAAGAGTGCCAGAGGCGGTCAAACAATGACTTGGCAGCGAAATATGAACGCTATTACCAGCAAACTCAGCTGCGCTGGTCACTGCCGTCTTCCTGGATGCGCGCCCCCAATGGCCCTCGTGCATCCAAGCTATTGCCTACAATGCATAGCTCCTTTTCCAACTCCCACTTGACAGCCCACTGACATTGCTGGATTTATGCACCAATTTATCAGCTCCTGCCTGCAATGCGCAGCTACATGCCCCCACCCAATCATCTGTGAACCATACTGCGGCAGCTACGACCGCTGTACGAGGAGTACGTGGTTATTACAGCTGACTACGATGATGATGATAATGATAATTATGATGATGAAGGTCAACACTGATGTTTTATCTCTGATGATGATGAGCACTCTCATGAGTCACTGAATTTTTGGGTGGTCAAAAGTGGATAGGCAAGGGAGAGGCTAAGCAGAGAAAATGTTACCAGGTGAAAACTGTTTGGGTGAACATCACTGACAATGAAAATGTAACGGGTGAGTCTCAAGACACCAGGCGTAACTGATCCAAAGAGTGACCGTTATGCCAGAAACATTCGGTTGAATTTTGGAATCCGTTTCTGTGTTTACTAGGGAAGAGGCTGTGTTACTACTTGGGGAGCAGAAAACCAAATGTGTTGATAGTGGTTTCGCTCTGGATAAGTGTGACAAAAAACATCCGTGTACGCACCTGTATCAATGGACAGTGGGACTTTACTCATTGTGGCTTCCCTTGTCAAAAAATCCTTCACAATAGCCAGGGTAGAAATGTTGCATGAGCGAAAGGTGGCCTTGTTCCTCTGGTAGCAGCATTCCAGCTGTGTTGGTAGAAAAGTCGATCCGTAAATCAGGCGAACATACTGTTCTTTTGGGTCGAATCCAAAAGGAACAGATCCTTCCAGCGTTGGTTCGATGAACGGCGGCTTCTCTGGTGTCTCCGGTACACACAATCGTACCCACTGATGAATGGTCGCTAGAGAAAATCTTCCAGTCAATGTCAGCCTGCTCAGTGGTCTTGTAAAAATGAGAAAGAGAGAAGTGTGCAAGATGACACAAGGAAATAGACATTTGGAAATAACTTCTTCGGCACCTGTGAACAGCTGACGCTCACTTTATTAAGGTCGAAAACGAGTTTAACTCGATTATTTGGTCCGAAAGCAACCCATGAACTTTTCAGCTGTGTTCCGACGATAAAAAATAGTTCTACCTATCGATGAGACTCTTATCAGTTTGACCTCAATAAAGAGTATTTTGACTTGAATATTCAACCAGAGAAAGACATGACTATGTAAATAGCAATGATGCTTAGGAAACGAATCACAAGTTCGCTGAAAATTCTTCGACGCCCTATGACCAGTGTCGCTCTTCTTAGGGCTCATCAGGGAGGCGCAGGTCCCGAGTTACCATCAAAATCGCGTTTCAATTGAATCCAAATTGCACGCAATTCGACAATTATTAATAGCTGTTGTCGCTGAGGAAAAGCAATATTTCTATCTCTCATCCCCATTAGAGTATGGACAAGAAAGCTAGTATTAAATGTAGACTTTAAAAATCTACTGAATACCAGGAAAAACAAAACGAAAGGTTCGGTAGAGAATTCTATAGTGGCAGATTAACAAACGGGAATCTGTACACAGTTATAGTTACCAACTTATTCCAACTTTACATGCACTAAAGCCTTTCGATGCTACTGGTTGCACTCTCATACTTTCGGCAAAATTTACCTACTCAGTTTCTGTAAGTAGGAAGAAAATGTATTCACTATCTACTCCGAGTGTGTCTCGTCTGCGCTGCATACATTGTGTTGTACCCCTTTGTTTTCCGCCGATTAGTAAACGCGAAAAACATTTGCTGCAGACTGAAGCAACCACGGTATTCAAACCTTTTTCTCTCCACCTTAGTGGGCAACTAATAACTGGACAACGTGGAGAGTTGGAGAAACATTTTAGTGCTGTCGTTTTTAGTGAAAATCTCGCAAATAAATCCTTTATTGTCTGTCCGTTTCAAAAGAAACTAATCTTTTAAAAAGCGATACTGCAAGATGGATTGACAATTAATCTGTACTTGTTTTCTCTCCTGATGCAGTACCTTTTGTACTTTGTCATTGGTCTTTGTTTATGAGCCTTATATAAGGAACCGATTTCAGAATTTATGGTGAAATACGGAAAAAATCAAGAGCTTTTACCAGTATAGCAGCCTGAGTTGCCAGATTCAAATTAATTCTGTCATCTCTGGAGTCTTGAAAAATTGCACCACCTTTTCACTTGAAAGTTGACAAAATTACCTTCCGTCTTCAAAGGAGTGGATTCGTTGATGCAATGATAATGGGCGAATGGGAAATTCCAGGCACTGGCACGTGATGGGAGCAATGCTGCTTGGAGTTACGTAAACTCGCAGGGTTCCATACTGACCTTCGATGGTGCGTAAGTAGATTTTCGTAACGTTCACGTTGGCTTGGTACCTGAGCGTTGCTAATAGGGCACTCCCACTCTGAAAAGCAGGTCGGTAAGGGTGAGGGGATTATATTCAACTGGTTTAATGTTGGAAGGGTTGAAATTAACCGCTGATGATGACAGACGCTGTAGGCCGTTGTCTCAGCCTGCCATACTCGAACACTAATCACAAAGTGGGATCGATTTTCTTCGCAGCTTCGTGCGATGCCATTTATTTTCAAGATGCACAAAACCACTCCATAGCTTTTCTAAACTGTTTAAGACAGAGACGTGTCGTTCTCAGGATAAAATTCTAATTGGAACATTCGAATGCACTCCCTTTCTAAAATTTTAGCTTTGTTGAATGTGTCCAGAATCACCTACAACAGCCGGACTAGTTTGGGGTCTATCCAGATGGCAGAATGGTAGTGAAAATAGAGTTGGCAGCAACAGATCACCTGAAGCCCCGTCACAACGTGACGTCCTGAAATATAGCGGAAATGGTCCGATCGCGCAGTCAGGGTACTCGTGCATCAAAGCTATCGCCTTCAAGGCGTAGCTGCTCGATTTCCGAATAAACTGAACATGTATATTCGTAATGCACTACTCATAAGGTTGCTGAAAGTTCGTCGACAGTCCACGACCGGTTTCGCCCTCGTTGAGGCTCGTCAGATAGCCGCAGTCCCCGAGTTCCCGTCTACCTCTACATTCGGTTGCCTGGAAACATCACAAACGAGAGATTCAGTTGGGTTTTAGGCGAGTCACTCGCAAAACCATATTTGTTTGCAAATGAGTGTATTCCGCTAAACTGAACATGCCTTCGCCTCCAATGTTTGGTTGTATGTTCCACTTTCCTGTTTTCCGGTGATCAAATCTGTAGCAGCTGGAACCAATGTGCCTATGGCACACGGTTTACAGCTGATAAATTGATCGATTGATTGTTTGATTGATTGACTGACTGATTGATTGATTGATTGATTGATTGATTGATTGATTGATTGATTGATTGATTGATTGATTGATTGATTGATTGATTGATTGATTGATTGATTGATTGATTGATTGATTGATTGATTGATTGATTGATTGATTGATTGATTGATTGATTGATTGATTGATTGATTGATTGATTGATTGATTGATTGATTGATTGATTGATTGATTGATTGATTGATTGATTGATTGATTGATTGATTGATTGATTGATTGATTGATTGATTGATTGATTGATTGATTGATTGATTGATTGATTGATTGATTGATTGATTGATTGATTGATTGATTGATTGATTGATTGATTGATTGATTGATTGATTGATTGATTGATTGATTGATTGATTGACACGTGTTCTCTAGATGCAGCCGGTCAACCAGTTGGCCATACCATACCATACCATACCATACTAAACGGGTACTCAGGGACTTCGGCGAAGATACACTAGTTGGATAGCCTACGGTTTAGATAATTTAGTTCCAGTACTGATTTTAGCATTAGGGTCTATAAGAATGACAGAGAAACAACAGTTGACAAACAGGGTGTACACAATTTCACTTATACATACATGTGTGATCAAATGCCAACAACGCTTTAACAAGCAGAAAACTGAGTATCGGACACGAACGTTTCGCAGCGAGAACACAATCAATCAACATCATCGGAGACAGCAACATCAGTGTTGACACTAATGCTTCACTGCCGTACAACCAAAAAGTCCATCTAATTGTATTTAAAGCCTTAGAGTGAAAAGAAGAGAAAAAGACTGGGTGAGGGAGGGGACCTAATGCTGACCTATGTCAAGCATTCTGAGATACCTACACCTCCAACCGCTCAATAAAACAATCTGGAAAGAAACTGACAGGAAGAAGGCCACTGACGTCGTTCAGCCGCCACTTTTTGCAATGTCTCCAGCCAAGCGCAGGTTTCACGGAGACCCTATCTTGGAAGGCGTACAAAATCAACAACAAGCTCTCTGTAACCTCTTTCACACCCTTCTGTCAAGTCACTTGTTGTCCACCTCGTGGTTTCCGCCATTCTGAAGCACTCATGGAGTACGACACTCGTGTCGGTAGACGGTGTTTCGGCATGTGTAGCACATGACCGAGCCATCGTAGTCGATGATGCTGGATGTTTTCTCGAATTTAAGTACCTGCCACCAACGTTACCTGTGGATGAAATAGCACTTTCCTCGCTTACACTCTCCTTGTTGGACCTACCCAAAAACGTTGCATAAATACATCGTCACAACCATAAGGATCCACAACCTTCATAACGCAACCCAAGGTGGATCTGCTGATAACGGTCTTCAACTATTCAAACTGTTTTTTTTTCAATGACGGTGTTTTTCGTTAGTCATTTTTACAGCCTGATTCCATAATGGAATGCTTGAATCTGAATGGATAGTAACGAAATACTCAACTGTTTTTTTTTCAATGACGGTGTTTTTCGTTAGTCATTTTTCCAACCTGATTCCATAATGGAATGCTTGAATCTGAATGGATAGTAACGAAACCGCACGCTCATCAATGCGTAAATTTACTACGAGTAAATGGGAATCTCTAGTCAATTATGGAAGGGCAGCATAAATGCACAATCCGTTTACCTCAACAGTGCAAGGAGTCAAACTGAGAATTGCTGTCCCATGTTCACCATCTTCCAGTTCCACGGGACAGTCACATTGTATGAGCACGTGATCCAGCGCGACGGCACATTCTAAATGAAGACAAAACAGCGAACGGTGCGCATCGAGGGAAAAGTTGTGTGCAATCCTTCCAGTCGTAAGACACAGCAGGGACTGGTCGGCTGGTTTCTCTCGTGTCGAGCGTAACAGTGACAGCTGCTCTTCCAAGGCACTGACTTCCTCTCTGGATGAAATGGATAGGAAATGACAATAAGACATGTGAATTTATTTACTGGATTTTCCAGCTTTTGAGTATAAGTACAGTGGGCTGATACAATGACAAAAGCATGCGATTCTACCCGCTCACGGCGCAACCATTAGAGACAGGTGGCCACCGCTACTAAGCTCTTTTCGTATAGTCGATTGCACTTATTCACTTGCTAATATCTTCTACAACGAGGCAAATCACTTTTAAGTCCAAAAAATTTTAGTGTCTCTATCCCACACGTCTTATCAGTTCATTTTAGTCCACCAGTTAGAATCCACATACCAAGGGTGTGTTGGTTTCAGCTGCTACAGTTTCAGTTTAGATAAAAGGAAGAGATAACCAAACATTCGAGGTAATGAAATGACCGGTTATTTTAAGAAACTAAGCAGTTATTTATTGAAGGCGATAGCTATTTCGCACGAGGGCAACTGACTTTCTCATTCATCCATATCTGCCACTATCAATAATGACTGATGAGCTGGATCCCGGAGTCCTCATCTAGGTAAGTTACAACCTGATTGACAGGGAATTAAGCGTCTCATATGCACATAATTTTCAATAACCAAACATTCTCACCCATCTTTCTACAATTTCATGAATGTTCATTGACCATTACACAGCTGTAAACGAATACTGCAAAGCAATTCACAAGTTCTGTGATCAGCATGAGGCGGGGCTTCGGCGCGGCCACAGACTACTCGCATGCCACATCAGTAGTATACACCTCTACATGGGTAGCTAATGTATGTGTAAATCTGCTTCACAATATCTCGCACGCGGATTAAAGTCATCTAGACAGATTCTGTCAACCTATTTAGAGAATTTGAGACATTCTTAGAAAGTTTTGAAGCTCAATTCATCACGACCTATTCATCCATTGTTGACTCGAGTGCCACCAAGTGCGTGCTTTTTTGGCAGAAGCTGGGCTAACCGTTGGGAGCACTAAGTTCATTAGGGAGGTAGCGAATCCAAGGGAGCTACAAAATAGCGTGGACCTTTTTTGGACAATACGCTACCTAAGTAGCTGAAAATTTTTGTCTTACAAGTGGTTTCGCGCTGTGCAGGAATAACCTGAACTCTACACCTAAATGATTCGTGAGCCCGTTCTTATACATCTCATTTCAGATAACCCCATAAACGAGGGATTCGCGCTTTAACACAGCTGTAAGTTGCCAACCCCGAGTTGTCTGAATTTTAAGCAACCTGTGTTTACTCATTATACAATTCCTTCTTAATTTTACACCAAAACAGATAAGGATATCTGATAAAGTGCAATCCACTGCTGTCGTCTGAAAGTGTAGAACCAGGTACCAAGGTAGAAAAATGTGAAGCCAAGTGAATAGTACCTCAATTTATCCACTTTGGATTGTAGCACACTCCTTCCTATCTCCTCTTGTCCTTGTTCGGTTGCCTCCTTCAGGGGTTCAGTGGTGAGGCCAAAGACAGCGCCTAAATTGCACGAGATAAGTGTGCAAACGTGACTTGTATGCATAATATACCATAAAAGAATTCAAAGGTGACTAGAAAAAAACAACAGCATGATATCAGTGCTCAACACTGATGCTTCACTGCCGCACAATCATGATTCATTTTAAAGCCTTGTTGTGAAGAAAACAACAAAGATGGACGGGGTGCCTACACATCCAGACACTCATTCAGGCAATCTCATGAGAAACTGACAACAAGAACGCTACTGAAAAATCAGTTGGCAGTCATATCTTGCAATGTCTCCAACAGGTGCAATGAAGATCACGCGGTTTCCCCAGTGTGTACAGCTGCAAGGCAATGGCACGGTTAAAATAGTTAAATCGGTACTTTGCAGTCTGTCACAACACCCCGGTAGGCAGTGTGTTGGTGACCAGACTACGTTGGCTACTCAATTTCGATCTGTCATTCGGGATTTGATAACTGTAGGAATTTCAACTAGAAAGGATGATACGCAAATTAGTAGTTCGTCTCAGACAAAAATTAAGGAATTTCAACTAGAAAGGATGATACGCAGATTAGTAGTTCGTCTCAGACAAAAATTCCCTGGAGACAACACATAACGGTTCCAACAAATACACACATTTGTATATCAATTGGGTTTTGTGGGGAGACTCTACTGAATCTCACGTTTAGGCTGCTCTTCAACTGAATGTGCCACACAAAGGTCACCTCATGTTTCAGTTGGTACGATATTTCACAAGGGAAACTACTCAAACTGAACACAGGGTTGACCGAAACTCGGGTCCTGCACCTACCTGATAAGATCCCAGAAGGAAAAAACCGGTCGTAGGCTGTCGAAGAGTTTTCAGCGACCTTGTGAGTAGCTTCCTTTTTCAAAATAGTCCCCTGCATGCAGCGCTAGCGGTTCACCATGCAATCCACACAAATAGACGAAGCAACAAAATTATAGGGCTATTGTTACTCAACTTCCGGTAGATAAATTTGAATGGTAGTGGGCGAGTCCGACTGTGCAGTTCAGAAAACCGCATACAGCTCAGTATTCGTAGTTACCTGATTGGGCGACCAGAGTAGGCATCCAGAACGAACATTTTTGGATGAAACTATATTTCTTCTGTACGAGGGTCATACTAGTTATCCTTCTGTGTATCTGACACGCCGAGATAGTCCCTTCTTTTATCTCCAAAAACAATGAGCTATGCTGCACATTTCAAATAACCAAATGGATGGTTTTAGATATGCAGTTCTGAGGCAAAGGCCTGTGTGCTTGCTGAACTTCTGTAAGTTTGTGCTTTCCGATCTGTTCAAAGAAGACACATGGTCTCGCTGAAATTGCCCAGTATTCTTCTAGGTGCGATATGAATCTGAAGTCATGGCTGAGAGCATACGACCGTCCAAAACTCGCAAAGAGAACGTGGGGCGAATTATAGAATCTGTCGTTGAAATTATCACCTACTGGTCCCATGTTTACCCTGCCTATTGACCAGTTTTTTTATAGGTGCCGTACACACCCGTAAATTCCAAGCCGTGTTTCTAATTCTGACAGAAGTTTGGCTCATTTTATACATTAGCAGTCGAGTTTTGGTGAAAGCCACTGACAGCTCTAAAATTTTGCCGCGAAGTGCATTAACTGTACATTAACTCTCCTGATTCAGCAAATGCGACCAATTTTCTGCGGTATTTCTTGCTGAAAAGACCTAGTTACGAGTCTTATAGGCACAGGGGGGAAGTCTTCTGCAGGCGTCTCCGTTGATGCTATCGTGTAGTTCCAGCCTCTAGGAACTTCGAACTTCACACCAGTGGTAAAATTGATAACAAAACACTATTATTGATGCAAAAAGTACGTCATGCTATTCATGAGGTTGATGGAAACTCTTGAAAAGTTTCGCCCTTTATGGATTTTTTGATACCGCGCAAACGAATGCTTCCAAACGAATGTTTATTTTCACAGACTGCACTTCGCATGCAACTCATTTGCATGGGCTCACCTGTATAAGCAACACAAACGAGCTCCGGATAGTGTGGACTGGCAAAGGTTCCTGCCTTAACTGAGGTTAATTTGTGAAGAAGGTTCTATAACGGGAAAACAGAAAAGAACCGGTTAAAGGCTGGCACCAGCTCACTCTGCGCAGAACGTTTCAAATTAGTGCGATGGTGATTACGCAATTTAGGCAAAACACACAGGGAATGGTGCTTTAGGATGACATAATTGGGGAAGTTGGTCGAAACCTTCCCATTCAGGTGACTGCATTCCCAACAGGATACTCGAAAACACAGTCAATGTGCATCGTTGAAATTGTCGGAAGTGGGACACTTTGGTTGGAGATGAAACTGATGCAATTTTTGGCAGTTATTCTGCTTCAAGAAAAGACTGTATGTAAGCAGACTATACAGATAACATTACAGATTGCTACGCGTTATTTGGGGAAGAACCAGATTCCCGGTCATTGGCCTACACTGCTTGGCATGAAGTTTCAGAGAATTCATCGCGAATAACGGTTGGATTTTATGCCCCTTTTAATAATTTTATTTTGCCAGTGGAAAATTCCTTCCAATCCTATGACAGAAAGTCTTCGTAGTACAACAGTTCCCTCCTACTGTCATTCGGCTTCCTTTGATCCATTGTTTTCTGAAGGGTTATTACACGCTAAAGGTAAATTTGCGTTATGTCCCCGTGCTTTACCTCCGAAACGTTTTTCTGCTGATGGGCTGAACCAGTGAAAAAGTGAAAATCCCAGCAAGTAGAAATACAAAAGGATCCTGGGAAATAGTGTGGACGCATTGTGAGACGGATCAAGTTAACGACATAAACTGGACCCACTGTGGGCAACACTGTGCAAAGGACTGGCAGTTCTGCCAGAATAATAAACTGAGACTGATTATTCTGTCAAGGCACCAGGAGCCTGAAGTTTTTAAGAATCGCAAAGACAACGGACGCGGAGCGGAACACGGAGAAATCAGAGTTCAACCGAGTTCTGACCAATAGAAGAGGCGAAAAGACAGAATTAAAGGTCACATAAACGTCATCCAATCAGGATGCAAGCTGACGAACGATCCAATAACATTGCAGACGTAAACAACTACTCCAAAGTCAGGGGCAGAGGCACACCCAACTAGAAACCTTAAAAAAGAGGCCAAATCAACCGCTCAATGCACGTAAATGGCATGCCACACCGCTACTGGTGATGAACAATTAGCAACTTAACCAGCCGGCTCAATATGCAATGCAAAACCAATATTACCTTCAGTGGCGCATGCTAGATAGTCATTAATTTCCACTAAATAACCTCAAACCATGTTCATCCCGGGAAGTAGGATTTTGGATATGTTCCACCATAGCAGATGGCACCTGTCTCATTCATGGCTTTGCTCACTAGAAAAATGCACTTTCATGTCTGGAGTATAGGGACCTCGGACAGCTTTCGAGCCGAGCTGTCGAAATCAAACGGAAGCCTGATTTCTCTATGCAAATGAGTGGCTCACCAGACTTCAGAGGTTAAACAAACACCAACACCTTACAAAAGCTGAGCAATGATTGCATCTTCTATCAACTGAGGTGGGGCGCTGGCACCGTAGACAGACTGCACATCTAGATCAGCTGTATCATGATAGGTGGACACACGCTTATTTATCACATGGGGATAAACTATGTTTCCTTCGATAAAAGCTAAATTACGGCACCACATTCGGACCACACATTCAGATGGCCGTTGACCTTGGAGCCGCTATTAACTGATCACTAATAATTTTGCATTATTGCACCGAACGTCGAAGATGTGTGCGGTCGTGAAAGACGCACGATTCACGAAAACACAAGTGCTTGGAAAAGTTTGTAACGTGGACCAAAGGACATGTCGTGCGCGCTCGATATTCGGGTACTGCCTTATACGAGGAACAGCATCCAACTGCATCACACACATTGAAGACTGACCTGAACCCTCTATTAAACAAAACCAATAAGAAACGGATTGACGACGAGCTAACAAGTACTACTGATCTTTACATACGCGTGCATCACTTTTCTAATTCTCCCAAGGCGTAATCGGCCACAACAGAGCAAGATAAAACGTAACCTTTGCGAGAATTACCTCACCATTAAAACCATCCCTCGCACAATTCCAAATTTGAGAAACTAAACTTGAACTACTTGACCTTTGTAAGTAGCGAACGCTATCATATCGATCTGGTCAAACGCTTGCCAACGCGAATCATGTTCGCTGCCAATTCCAATAAAAACCGATTATTATACTTCAGTTTTTTCACTTTAGTTCCTAAAGGCAGACCTTTGCGAATCATCACCTTTTTTGTCGATGCCATTTGGACATTTGGTTAAATGGCCCCCCGCAGAAAATCAGGATACTATTGCGAGTCTTTGATTGAACTTTGTTTGTCGGTGATAAAAAATTGGTGTGTGATAGCAGGTTCAGTCACCCTGATTTTACGTGCCTTATCAGTTTTCGCAGCAGGCATCCAATCCGAAAAGGCAAGGAGATAGGACTTTCCATCAGTGTAAATGGTTGAGAAGATATATTTCGTAGAAATTTAATTCATACTTACCAATTCGTACAGCATATGGGGGTGCCCATGGGTGTCATATTCATAGACTTCAATCACCCCCTCATCGTATGACGCTATCAGTTGTTCTTGCCCAGTTTGAAACAAATCAAAGTGTTCGATGCCCAGGACTGGGCCACGGGTGTTTCTGGAACACAGCTGCCACTCATGCACCGGTTGACCTCTACTTTGTCGTAGGGAAGAAGTAACGCAAAGGGTGAATGTTCAAGGAGTCGCAAACAAGTTATTGTGAGTGTTAAATTAACCTGAATTCGTTCTTGATCAGCTTGAATTAACGATAAAAAATACCGACCAGTTAAAGTAGGGAACACGACACAAGCTTAGTTGTGTAAACAGTAATCTGGTCAAAGAGTTAAAGGACTGTTATAAAATTGTTGCAGTCAGAAACACGCCGTATGGAAATAAGAAAAGTCAAGACTCTGTATTATCTGATTAGAACCACACGAGTAGTATTCTTTACGTTGCACTTTAGAGTTCCACTTAAACCTGTGACCAAACGGTAATGGATAAAGCTATCCGTGAGCCCATCTAACGTTGGCCTTGTTTGAACAAGCATTACAATGTTCTGACGTCTGTTTTACTACTATAGCCAGGTGCTTTGCTGAAGAGTGACACGTAATCTACCAAGGTGGTCAATGTTAAGGTCTGGTAAGATTAACGTCTCTACTGCATCGCGCACTCTATGGAACGATCGGTGCCAATATGACCCCCTAATCGGAAGACAACACATTCCAATCATGACCGACATAAATACCCTACCTTTCGAGACGGCAAAACCAATAACAGAATATTTTTATCATTGGCAGAAATGGTTATTGTTACAGGTGAATATCGGACACACTCTGAATTGTTCAAGGTACTAGTTATATGTGGAAGTAACACATCAAAATAGTCTCCACAACAGGAGACCTATCCACTGAGAATACCAAAGCAAGTTGGAACAGACCTGGGCGACTGGCATAGAAGAGCCCAAAGTGAATTTGAACTGGAGTAAACATCAGATCCAAAGTGAGTAGATATCAATAAACTGGGATTTCGCCCCACAACACTCGGTCCACATCTGGACGACATCGAAAAAAACTCAACGTGTTGGGTGGCGGTTCTTCTGTCCATCTTTCGTTGCCGATAAAGCAAACTGACAGAGTCAACTTCTTACAACCAATGGGACAAATGTTTTTCAGTCGCACTGTAAAAAAGCAAAACACGCTTGTTACGAACCCCATTAGTTTGATGAGTCCCAACTGTCCGTCTGAGGTGCCGTAGACTACATGGTCTGCTCTTCGTTGTGCGTCCGCGGTTGAAAGACAAATTGGTGGACCGGGTACTTCAAGCTCTCCATTTACTGTGCCACGCTGTCAGGTGAAAGTTTGAACAAACCGCTTACTTTCAGTAGACGTATCATCCTATCGATACAGGCTAAAACCACGAATGGAGTGGAATCTGGAAACACGTCGTGCAGAACCAAAATATCGGTAATTCTGTCTGGACACAAAAGAAATTCATCCTCTTTCCAACTAAGCAGCTTCTGATAGATGCATTCTGTAACAAAGTAGAGGCCAGAATCCATACTGGCACTTGGAGAAAGATATAAGTCATTTGATCAAAGTGAATTTACAGGGCGGTAATGGTTCCATCAATGCTGGAGTCGTACTTAAATAGTTGCTTGCCATTTACCGAGTAGCTTAAAATACATGTTCCTTGAGCAATCAGGATGCGTGATGTTTCTTTTCCTCTACGCTGATCGTTGTAGATTCGTGTGACGTGACTGGCCACAGGAAATTGTGACATCTATGCAAACGGGTCAATGAGAAGCTACCTTGATTACTTTCAGTGTGTCAGTGTACTCAAACAAATATACGTTGTTTGAGTGATCAGCTACGATGAGTTTTCGACCGGGTGACTTGGTGCTGGGTGCAACCAGTACTGAACAGTGATTGTTTGTGGTTTGAAGCTGTCACGTTAGCAAGGAAATGACATTAACTCACCTGATAATAATCAACTCGTCGTAGCTTCTGAGGCATCTTGAAAAGAAACGGTTCAGTTGAGTTCTAAACAGAAAAATAACACTTCTATAGGGTTCTTTTCCATAAGATTTTTCCTCGTCTCTGTTTAGTTAGTCAGGTTTCAATAACTATGATCCTTCCCCATATATTTTATCATCATATAAAGTCAATACATCCATTGTGAATATCGATTTCGCTGCATTCGAAGCTTGATAATTCCAGAAGGATGACCTTGTCAATTGACCAGTTATACCAAATGATGTCAGTCTGCGTAGAAACTTACTTTCGTTAATGATCTTAGATGTCTTTGAAAATCTCGTATAGATAGTGCAAAGAGGAACCGATAAGCCTAGCTCACACTTGCCACCATTTCATATAAAATAATGCAAAGATTTAACCACAACCTCCTTCATTTCATACTTTGTGGCTTTTATTGTCTTTGACGTTACCAGTCAAATTGCGCGCGCTCTTATATTTTCCACTTTAGGATGTGATACCTCATCGCTCGAATAGATTTCTGTTGTTGCAACGAGTTTTCGGATAATGAAGTTCACTCGTTCAACCTTTCAACCTTCCCCGCTGTGGGTTTTAATAAACACTTTTTTGCTGATGCTTCTATTCAAGCAACAAGGTTTCACCTTCCAGATGTCACACTTTGCACAAAACTTGTGTTGAACTACTACCTGCGAAAGGTTTCAACATCCGTGGCATTCACAGGCATCGTAGTACCTACGAACCTGAACCTTCAATTTAAGAAAAAATTGGAAAGGCGACCAAGTGAAGCGTCCCATTTTGGACAATTTTTGCCTGCATTTGCCGTGTCCTCTTAATATCTATCAGATTTATTCGAAATTTTCCAACCTAAAAATCAACTGAGTCAGACGCTAATCCAGGGGTCAGTGCCAGCACACTGCAAATGGTATAGGCGAAAACGTAGGTCGTACTACGGATAAAGACTACTGGTGGGGGGGTGCACAGTTTCAGCAGTTTGACGTACAAATCCACGTCCATAAATTGCCAGTTCACGATCAAACTCTTCTTACGGCCAGCCATTTCCAGGTCAAGCTGGATTAACATTCCGCGCTACTGTACCTCAGTTTCCTTTGGGCCTGGAAGTTCATGGACAGCGTGAGCATAGCAGTTCTTGTGAATGAGGATCTTGATACATTGTTCAGCTGAATGTCAATCGGAGTTAGCCACATTCTTGCTGGATAGTGCTTAGAATCCGCACGTGATTGTTGACCGATCTCTACGCTCTGAGGGCCATTTGGAACGGCAGACGTAAGTAAGACAACTTCTTATGGGATCTTGCCAAAATATGGACTGAATAACATGCGTTTTCCCCTACAGTCTTTTACTTTCTAAAGTAACTAGCGGCAAATGAGCCACATGAAACATGACAATGGCTGTCAGTCTCTTAAAAACCTGCGATCAGAATTCTCATTCTTGAAGCACTCACAGTAAATGAATGGACGCCTTCCTAAAATCGAGAAAGTAGCATTGATGTGACTTCATCTAACCTATTTTAGTCCTCTTCTGGATCGTCAGGAAGTTCATTACACATGCCTAGCATTGACAAGTAAACTTGTTTTCTTCTTTTGACCAGTAACATACGTTTGGTCTATTTTTCGTGAGAACCGGCATAAGACCCACTGACCTACAATTCATCGGGTAGCACTTGTCACTGTTTTTTTAGCGAAACCTCACGAGTGGTCGTTTTTCAGAGGTGAGATACGTCGTTTTTCCTAGCTGATATTGTCAGCAGGGTGACAGGAGGCAAAATCAATATCATCGCGGGATTATACGCGGTGAGTGAATGCAGAATGTACAGACGAAAAAGTGATGTTTGGCCAGCTTTTATTGAGAGAACAAGCCTTTTGCCCGAAAGGCATTATGATTGTCTGTAATACTTTGTAGCCCTTTGGCAACAAATGAAACCAAAGCAAAATATCGCCTGATGATAATAACATTTGAGCAGTTACTTCCTACAGTAGTACCATGTGTATCTGGGGCTCATTTGAATGCCGAAGTTATCTACCTAAGCAATTGTAAACTCTCCTAACATCTTTGTCTGTGTGATCTCTTAAACCAGTCTCAAAGATCCAAAGCCTAGTTTCCGCAAAAAGTATCTAAATGTGTTATGTTGGCCCTTTTACTGCCAATGCTTGCAGTTATCTTAATTAGAACGTTAAACAGAACACCTATTCTTAATTACGCACTGAGTAATTGCCGTTGACAGTGGGGTTATCATTGTGGCCACTTGCTTTGAGGAAACCCACCGTTTGTAAAAGAAGTACGTAGCTCCCTGAGACTTTCACATGAATAACTGGCATAAAGGGTAAAATTTATGAACCAGTCCGTAGCAATGATTACATTCAGACACACAGGCGTTATCAGTGGTTAGGTCGAATGTCTCTAGGGCAGACACAGTTTCAAAATGTCTCAACTAAAGGTATCGGCCGAATCATCCTGGATACAGATTTTTGATGGTAAATAATCTTCCCGTCGTATCCACGGCGGTTATTAGTACCGGACGGGGAACATTTTTAGGAAGTAGAAGTAGTTTGGTACCGCACAATTTGGGAGACAGTAGCAAGCTTATTACACAGCCTTCTGTAAGCAAACGAGTTGAGGGCGATAATTTTTAACCGCTCCTTTTGGTAAAAGTTTCGGAAGCCGGTCGGTATCGGTGTAAATTCTGACAGCTTGTCATTACAATCTGGTAGGTGATTCATGGCCTTTGTGGTGTGTTTAAAATATGGTCAGATGTTCACCTCAAATCAGAAAGTGAGTACGGTTTTTCAAGCCTGCAGACGGTGTGACGTGGAAGTCCAAAATGCTTGTTTGTAAGTCTAACGACATTGCGACATCCAGTATAGTGTCTCAGTGCTTGCTATATGATGATGTTGACAATGTAATGCTAATCTGCGCTCTTCGTATATTAGCGGAGGATGAAATGACATAGGGGTAGTGCACGACACTTTTTCCTGAGTAAAGACAGTTCTTTCCTGAGTAAAGGCAGTTGACAACATTTAGTCTACTCAGGAAAGGACTGTTCGGTTTTCGGAGGTGTGAATGACTATCTGATGCTATGAGAATTTTGCGCAGAAGGAGCGCAGGCCAGGTAACATAGTTGCACTACAAGGAATGACAGGCTTTGTGCTGAACCCTGAGGCTTTCCACAAGGAGTGGTATGGGATCAGACAGAACCTCGCTATGGTTAGTGATAAATTAGGCAACTGACTCAAGCTACGCGTAGGTCGTGCGCCAACTGGATATGTTTTCTTCTAAAACAGGATGTGTTGCTGCATTCTGTAGAAAGTTCTCAACAGACCACATAAAAGGACGTAAGCTGCTACGTTTGAATTAGCAGACACAGTTTACCCTTTGTGCTTTTCTGAAAACGTATTTTACAGCTTCAGAAATGATTCCAAGCATTTTGCTCCAATATTATTTTTGATCACTTATTTGGAGTTGACTAGGTAGTGGCTGGCTGTTCAAATCATTTGCTACCGTCATATAGTGTTTGGTTAGTGTTAGTCTTCCACTGCGTAGAGATGTTGAAAGAAATCACTCTATTCCAGGCCGTGATTCAGAGTCTTAGTTAATCCGCCATCAATTCGTATTGTGAGTATTTTGTGCCGTCTTAGACAGTCCGTCAACGTTCGTGTAAAAGAGCTTAAAATTATACGCACCTCAAACAACAAAGAATTTGTCTTAGTTCTAGTCTGTAACTACACAGACGTAATGGTTATTCTGGGTCACTTAATTGGTCCGGCTTTACTCCCTAAAATCAAATCTCAATTGGTTCCAAGGCAATGTTTTTCTACCTTGAGCAATCTTCTCAAGTGGTCCTTAAGTTCATTGAATACGCGTATTGAATGCTTTTGCTGTTGTTCCAGCCTCTGTTGCGTCACCCAAAACCCGGATTTTGCTTAAACAATCTGGCTGTCTTCAGCTATGCGGGTTATGCTCTTAACCCCACTTTGCTTTTATCAACCGTTTATTGGATTTTCCCCACCTAACTGTGAGTATTTATCATTTTCGTCTTCAAATGTGCATCAAGGAACTATTAATAACGAAATATGTTTTTTTGTACACACTGACCGTTGAGGGAATCAACTGCTACGGTACAAACCACATATGAAGTGCATTTTCTAACCATCGCCAGTTTCAGTATGCCAAATGTCGACTGCAGTGATTCTCAGGATGGTCAGAATTTCAGAAGCGTGGAGGCATTGTTTTTGTGGCATAAAATTGTCACTTCGCCCAGTTCACACATCAACCTCCTTTGTGGCGTTTTGGGCAACAAGAACCATGTACTGGCCAGTTATTTTTTCGGGGCTTGTTAAAATCTGCATTACACGCAGTACGTGGAACCGGCATCTGGTGCAAACCTGGGGCTGGCGACACAAATGCGGCTAGAAATAAATCTCGGGAAGGTGGATACCTTAACATCAAATGTTTTAACTGAATTGATTTTTAATTGATTATAGGAGCACCCTGCGAAATAGATGATGGAGTGAATTTACGTCTAGACGGACCCACAAGCTGTGCCAGAAAGATCTGTCCTTGAGAGTAAGAAAGCAGCTCTGTTGGAGGCACACCGTAGGTTGACCAAGGAATAAAACCACTGCTACAGCAGGGTGTAAAAATTTGGCATCAGTGAAATCATCCAAAGAAGGCAAATTAAGTAGCGTAGGAATCTTCAGTGATAAAAAATCGCCGATGACCAGCCTGATGGGATATGGCAGAAGATCAATGCACTGCTTCCAGTGAGTGATCGTTGGGTTATGTAGTTGAAGACAACCTAGAGCGGCTATTGTCTGTTGCTCATACAGTCCAGTTTGGATCAGTTTTTTGCTCACAACCTACTCTTCAAGAATACGAATATTAGGAATATGGAAGCCACGCGTTGAGAGCAACGGTTGTAGTGTAGATTTTGTATATCTGGCATCGGTACGTATAAAAACGGATAATGATGATGGCTAAAACTGCTTATTACTCGTATTCTTGAAGCTAAAGCTCCTGGGCCTTTAAGGTTTTGCCCGCTGGTACTGTACTACAAAAAACGGTTTTGTCCCCGGTCCTAGGAGTTATTTGCAACTTATCAACGGAAGCACACACTGTTCCCCCATGTTGGAATGAAGTTGACGTAAAGCCGTTTTGCAACGATGAAGACAAATATAACAGCTTTGATTGTAAACTAGTCAAATTTATCTTGATCGTTGAAAGGTTATTGCAGAGATTTGTAAAGAGGGTGCAACAAAATATTGGAACAGACACTTTGTAATCACCAGAGCAGCATTGCTTTGCATCTAACAGATTTTGAGTAATCAACTTGCTCTAGTTTGCAAAGGCCGGGTCAGGTAAGCAGATTAAATTGGTTAAGTGGATACCGTACGCATGAAATTCATAAAAGCCACTTCCACTTAGCCATGCTCTGCAAGGAATTTCCTGAAGCCCTTAATATTAATGGCAGTGGTTTGGTGAGAAGGCTTTTACTAGGAAACAAGGTAGACTGGCAGCTTTTATGTACGACTAACTACTTGAAGTAGGGTGCCATAGGGAATAGTTTTGGGATCTGATTGCACAGTTCTTTGACCCGTCCTAAAGCACAAAACATTAGCGTAATTTTCATGCTTAAAGCGAAAAATTTACAGCTGGAATATTTGCAGGAACTGGCAACAGTAATGAATACAGGATTGAAAGATCTCAGACACACCTTGATTTTGATTAATCTCCCTCCAGGTAACACAGCGCTTGCATAGATAGAACTGTCTTCCGGGTCCTGACAGAACGGGGTCTTTTGGGTGTGTAACTGCTCTTTACTAAAGCAACGACAACTTAGAGGCCAGAGTACACGCCTAAAAGCTTACGCAAAGCTACGAAAGAGGAAACAGCAATCTTTTGCTTGTCTCTTACTAGAAATTAATGAAAGAATATAGGTGATGGTGTGATTATGGTATCAACGGTTGTAAATTTTACGCACTTGCTTGATGCACAACTGTGAGTTGGTTCTTAGACCTGGAAGGATGAAGCAAAACCAGGATAGGTCTATTCTAAGCACATCACAATTACGCCAACTTGTCACTGTCTTTTTGAGTGCTAACACATATTCAAATTTTCCGCTCTCATCTATCTGAATCTAGAAGACAAGCTTTCAGCACGATTGCAGTTAACGTAAATTTAAGTTAAAATGGCTGCAAATTAACAGCGCACTTATAAAAAAGTTTTCCACATTCTTACTTAAACCAACTACAAAAGAAACATTTACGCGGGTCTAGATTTATGTCAATCTATCCTGGCACATCCAACGCAACTCCGCAGGTCCCGAAGGGCGTTATTTCTCTTGCAAACTATTACCACCGGGCGCATAAAACCCGAAAAATGTCTATAAGCAATAATGTTCTGGCTTAAGTTCAAACCATGTTGCAACATCCCTCAATTACAAAGCTTTGAAATAACCCGCTAGCCATGGGGTAATGAGAAAGTGCTCAAACGCATCCGTAACTTAGGACATTTAACAGGTCATAATAAGCAAATTCAATATCCGGGCCATGATCCGAAATCATTAGACAGCAAGCAAATTAAGCTCATGAAATTTTTAAGTATTCCTATCTGAATTAACAGTCTAGTGATGATATGGCTTATGACACCGGAAGTGAAAAAATATTCATCGGATGCGGAATGATTAGTGTAGCATATTAGCCTGCGGTTAACGTTGAATATGGAAGACTTGCTTTTCAGCATGTCTGGAACTCTAAATATCAAGGTTAGTAGCCAACATCTCCCCCACCAAAAGCTCTGTAGCGGGTTTTAGCGTGTTTAAAACGTTATAAGCAAATTTTTATGATCTTCAACGACCTCCAGAAAATTTCCGAGGCATGACTCTCAAGGGTAAATTGACCGTAAGTGATAGTGGTGTCTGATGATCTCGATAGTCTAGCGAAGCACAACACGCCAACTAAAGGAGATAAAACCGTAATATTTTTGTCCCGATAAAGATCATAACCTTGGAAGAAGAGTCTGCAATAGTTAAGTAGGCTACTAAATTTGCAGGCCTTTTAAGTGGACTCGGTGCCGAATAGTCAATTATGTTCTGTATTCCAAAAGAAAGCGCTTCTATTACTGCTGAAGAGCTTTGATGCCACAGAATTTTGGAGCAACCTTGCAGTTTATATTTGCCAGTCGTGAGAATTACAACTTCTCGGATGAGACGAGCAAGCAACCGATGCCGGATTTGATGTATTGCGGACTGGAATATCATTCACGTATGTACAAAAAACTCTTGGCCACAGAACTTACCCTGTGTGAACTGTGGAAAGATTTTGGCGGATGTACATAAACCAGAAGGCAGGCAAAAAAAAGAGAGAAAACCAAGCGACATCTCTACCGCGATCTTGGAAAATTTCATTTTAGGACAAAAACTTGTTGTGCTCAGAGCAGATATATCCCACTGAAAACACAGACGGCTCCCAGGCTAGATGTGGTTTATAGAATAATAATTTGGCGTCGCGATCATACCAATGTGAGATAAAAAAAATGCCTAGGTGTCAATAACCCGGCTTTCTTTTTCTGGACCACATGCAGCGGTAACTCTCAATGGCTGTCTCATAGCCCAAATATCCCAAGGCACAGCAAATGATTGGATGGTGACCTAACATTAGCGAGTTAACCGGGTCGAAGTCTGTGGGACCTATAACAAATGTGTTCACCTTATGTTACTGCATGACGTTAAACGCCCGTCAGCATTCCTAGAAATTCATGCGCAGGCCGGATAATTTTGAAGTTCTTCGGAAACAGTCCCCGTGTCATGAAGAGATCAAGCTGAAGAATATCCAATAATTTTTATGATAATTATATGGTGAGCAAATTGTCTTGTACGAATGTCGACAAGTAGATCAAACTTATGGAAAAAATCAATTCCCTGAAGGAAAAACGGCGATCTGATGGTGAAAAAATTCCGAGATAACTCATGGTAAAGTCTTAGGTTGATGTTCACCACTCGGCGACAGAAGCGCTTGTGGGTGTGCCATTCCTAGCACTCAGTGCAAAAGTTGATAGGTTTGCCCCATATGATGACCGCAACTCCCGTATCTGCCAGAAGCCGTGGCCTTGTTCCAGACCTAAAACAAATGGCTTTCAAGATCTACATGAGGCTGGGCATCATGATCACACGCCGGTGCTTATTTTCCGATGGATGGTGAAAACTGCATAGTGTCAGGAACTTTCTCGCATAATAACAAAACCTCTCGTGACACCAACACAGCGGATCTGTCAGCTATGTTTGTGTGGTCTTTGCATGGCTGTGCCACAATTACGATGAAGTTTTACTAATTAACGATCGCCGAGGCAAGAAGGGAGTTGGTGGCTTCTAGATTACTCAGCTGAATCACTTTGAAGTTGATCAAATCACCCCGAATGGATAGTGTTAGTGCTGTGTGCACAATCGGTGGTGTGTATTTTTGCGCGCAGCTGGAGGTGGGGAGCGTGTAAACTGTCCCTCATAGGTGAAGTTTGCAGTTTCTACTCATTGTTCCAAAAAGCAATAATGATTTTGCTGTCATAGTATCCTGCAGTAAAATTTAACGCCAGCCTACCAAATGTTCCCGCGCTGCAAATTTGCTGAAGTAGTTCTTAGCCGCGTTTTGCATCAACTAAATGATCCTTGACTCTCGAGATTCAGCAGCTATCGATCCTCTGAGTTATTCTGATTGACGGTCTGTCTAAGTGTGCCCTATCATCTAACCTCAGTATCTTATTTGTACTAATTGCAGACGATACAAATCGCATATATCTATATGCGTTGTTCACCCTTCGGAGGACAATATAGACCATAAAACTGGATCCAGTTTGATGTAACTAGGGTTGTGGGTTTCCTCTTGGGACCGCGCAACCCAGTTGATTTCGCAGCCTCAAAAACCACACCAGAACATGCACATCCATCTTCTGGGTATTCTTGATGTAACCGTTCTTCAGTTTAATATTTGTTTTGTGCATTTATATACACAGGGTGGCTGTTCATATTCGGCTTCGTATGTAGAACCATACCCTGTTCCTAACGTTTCATCATGAATGTGGAAGTGACAAGCCTATAGTTCATACTGGCCAAGATGTAGATTCTCTGCATAAGGCTTCAAGTTCTCTCGGTTTCGTATATATCATTTGTAATCCCCCTATTGACGGTAAACATGCCCTTGATGCAATCAAACAACCGCTTCTGCAGTTCAAACCACGAATGATTTTCCCTGAGAAGTACGAAGTTCTAAGCGAATTAATACATGCATAAAAAGCTAAAGACATATAAGCTTAATTCGTTAGGTCCTCCGTCGTAGTCACGGACTCCACTTGCTTAGGTGAAAACAAGACGAAAGGGACTATTGCTAGAAGAGGACCGAAAGTGATTTCACCTAAACTCTGGGGTTCTTGTCTTGAGAACTTTACGGCTAGTTGGTATTTTATGGCTGCGCGTTTCAGTGATGTTGTTCGTAGCTTTTTATTTAAGTGAATGCGCATTCAAGGTCACCAAGCTCCACTAAGGCACTGTACCAAATTGTGGCCTATTTTAAGGATTCACGATGTTCTTAATGCCGAAGAGAATATTTGCCTAACTTCAAATGTTAAGTTCATCTAAGTGGTTACTTAGTTTAAGGTGTAATACTCGCCCGACTTAACGAATTGGTATAATTGATCCAGAGAAGTTCTGCAGAACACTGCTTTTTGGGAAGATCGGGCTCAATAGTTTGAGATAACTTGATGCAATTTGCGACGCCGATGTGACCGTACAACTTTGTGAATGACCTCCAGCCTCAGCTATTCGCAACCTATCATGTTTTCCGACAACGGGCATGAGATCTCATGTACCACTGTGGTTACATCTCATAACCATGGCAATGGCGGATTTTCCCATTGAAACTTCCGCTTTGTCAGCCACACCCGTGAAGTTATTGTATCCAGGACGAAAGTTCTTACGAAGCACTGTCCACAGATTATATCATTGTGCATGCTAGAAGGCTTAAGTAAGTGCGTGAAATGCACGCCTTTGACGAAAGCATAGGTGACAGGTCAACCGATCCCCATACCATTCGTCGCATGGCAACTTCTCGAACCTACACATAGTAAAAGAAGGGTGCTACTATATGATTTATCCTAGACGTTCTTTCTATGGTCTGATCAACGCTTACTACGTTTGGGAAGCGCGGATGGGGGGCTATTCGTCGCGCGTGGGAAAACAAACGTTCGTAAATCCACCATCGTCAGCGTGCTTCTAAAAAAACTTGCTTGTTCTTAAGAATTCCAGCGTAGGAATTCTAGCGTAGAGGTTTACCCCTTAGTGTGAAGGCGATCTCTGATGAAAAAACAAGAAGCATATTACATTTTGTTCTCCTTATTGGGCATCGCCAATAGTTCGCATCAAAAGGGACCCCAGAGAGTTTCGAAAACTCCACCTCTCTGTATTCTCGAATATAATTAGGGGGAAAACTTGTACGATTGACTTCTCAACAAACTCTTCTACCAACTTAAATGACGGAGCACATTGAGAAAGGTGGTCATCAAAATATGAGTTCCGGACTCGAAGTGGACCTTGAATATGTTTAAACAAACATGAATAAAGCTGTCTGAGGAGATCTCGAAATCTCGAATAAATGCATGAAAAAAGCCGATAACTTTCGTAAAAGTTCCTGCTGTTTAAAATGTGGTTTCATGGAAATTTGGGATGTGTTTCTAAGACTCGGCAAAGGGGACCAGCATATCACAGTTCATCCTTCCGAGGTCAGCAGTATCAACTTTTTCATATTTATACCCATTAATAATAAGGTTTATTCCCAACTTATGGGTGGCATACCGTCTGGCATGATCATAGTTTTACAGTCAGAATGGAGCATGACTGAGGGATTTGTGGGGGTGCGGATTGCACAAAAAGAGAACAATGTCATAAACAGTGGGGAATACCCGATGATATAGTAATAATAGGTTATTTCCCAACTTGTTTGTAAAAATGGGCATGAGGTTCGACTAGATCAAAGACAGTCAGGTGGCATGAACTAAAACTGAAAACCATTGCTGGCCATGAGTGACCTTGGGTGGTCAGGTAAATGGCCGGAGTCACAACGAGCAAAAGTGGAGATGACGATTGGGTAATTCAGTTTGGGAGCACATGACTAGTTTTGTATCAAAAATGTGGTTTTAATCTGAAAGCAAGCAGACTCACTGGTTGCACTGTTGTAGGGAAGTCAGGTGATGGGGGATGGGTTGGATGGGGGCAAGTTGTGAATACCGATCTTCTGCTGCACCTGGTTTCAACACAGAGGTTTTTCCGTATCTCTCATGTGGTGGCTCTCCACAATGTTTGATCGGTCGGGCCACTTAGCGTGTGATTACCGTTGATATTCTAGTAAACTTCTATATGTTACTGAAATATATTCTCAAAATTTAGGAGATACGAGGTTGCAAGCAAACCTCGATTTTTAATCTTATTGAATGCTGATCGTATTGAAAACTTATGTGTGTTGAAGTACATGAAGCCCTAGTTAATGAAACCATGATGACGGAAACATTGTTGTGAAATACAACAGGCGGTTGCTTTCAGATAGTGAATCTACCTCAAGGTTCTGCGAACCGATTCTGCGGCCAAGATTCCGAGGGACGGCGATTTCGACGGTGTATATGAAGCAGCCACCTTTTGAAGAAGACGGTTTTGAAATAAGAGCATTTTAATAGACATAGATTTCTACGAAGCATCGAACTGCCTGCAGCGTTACCCTGAACACTACCGAAAATAATTTGGAAGCGTTTCAATCAGAAAAGCCATACAGCGTTATAACCATCTCTATAAGAGCTTCTGAGGTGGAGAAAGTGAAAATCTACTGGTCAAGGTGGGACAGTCCAAAGGGAGCCACAGTCCAATGAGCCACAATTATTAGCAAAATTTAGAAACCAGTAAATCCCCTCATGTCTTCAAATTTTAAAAGATCGATAATGTACTTTCCTATATGAAATATGGGCAGTTCAAGTAAATCTTGTAGATTTTTCGGCTCATGAGCATATTACTTTCGTCCAGTAAACCCTCGGTTTGTGGAACAATCTTCATTTTGGCCGTATGAAGTAGAGCTCAACATTCGAGCAACCACATGGAGCACAGTGAGGCAGTAAAAACGAGGGTTGCTGAGCCCACTGCCACATCCCCTGTTGGATGACAAAAAATTTGCGCATCAAAAGATCGATAATGTACTTTCCTATATGAAATATGGGCAGTTCAAGTAAATATCTTTGTAGATTTTCGGCTCATGAGCATATTACTTTCGTCCAGTAAACCCTCGGTTTGTGGAACAATCTTCATTTTGGCCGTATGAAGTAGAGCTCAACATTCGAGCAACCACATGGAGCACAGTGAGGCAGTAAAAACGAGGGTTGCTGAGCCCACTGCCACATCCCCTGTTGGATGACAAAAAATTTGCGCATCATATGCCACATTTTTCTGGCATGAAAATTGACGGTTGTCAGGATGTCGTTTTTGGGTGCCTACGTTTTACATTGCTGGGCTAGGATTGTGGAAGCTACGGGAAATTTAAAACCCTGAAGTCAGTACAACTACTGTTCACGAACTTGGGAATAAAAACTGTCAGGCCAATAAGTGGGAGTTATGGGGAAAGGAACCGTACAAATCGGTCCGAAGCGATAAGATTGCAAGCCGGTTGTTGGACCACAATCGGTTTGCGGTCTACCTTTCGGATTGTTCGCACTCTTAATTGGCGAATTGGCTATCGTGGGCATCACCTCCGTGGCAATCAGCCTGTGATCTCCTAGAGTTCCAAGTGTTGGTTGGGGGAAATAAATATGTGGGGCACATTTTCAGTAGGCCGATACTAGAATATCGACTTTCTATCATCAAAGACAAGCACACACTCACCTTCGGTCAGCGAGCATACCTAACGTTTTGTGAGAGTGTCAGGGCTGTTGAGAAATGGTTGGCTGAGTTTACTTGTTGCTATAGGCTTTACTTCTCGGCCACAAAAATACAGTGGATGGAAAGATGCAAGCAGGGCGTAAGGAGACCAGGCAGTAGTGCGGTCGGAACCCAATATTTGGATGGCGTACACAGTTTTACGGAGCCCGCCGCATTTCGACACAAGATCACGCCTCGCTTCGCAGAGACCTTACAGTCGTACACGCACAATCGCGCAATTAGCAGGGGAGAGTTGGGAGCTTCTATGGACCAAAGAATGCTGTGAAGCCTATAAACTTTGAGATACCAACTGGTGTTCCCTGGTTTCGGTTCTTTCCAGTGCAAAAAAATATGGAAATCTTTGCTGCCTGGAGAGCCTTTTGCAGAGGACGTTTATTGGAAACCAACCGACGGACAGACAGGTGGCTTCAAGAGCCCCAAAGGTTTCTTACCATCAAATCAATCGGTCAAAATTCGTATTACCTCCAACACGTTCACATAGAACATAAGCTAACCCAGAACTTGTACTCGGTGTCTAGCAAACGAAAATTCGACATCTTGTACAAAGCTTTTATTAGCGTCAAGCAACGTTGCCCAGCGTGAGGCGACGCAAGTCATAATGGAAGATTCGGGAGGCTTATTAATAATAATACTAATAACACTAACAATAATTATGTTTATTCCCGATCCGTGGTTGGCATAGCAACAGGCATGATCGCACGGTTGGAGTCCCCCATCACGACTTGGGGATTTGCGTTTACTGCGTATATTGCCAAAAACGGACAACGTCATAAACAGTGGGCACTATCCAAAGTAGAGTTGTTTGTGCCTAAATAGCTATGGAAAAGGAAACAAGGTTACTGGGAGTTTATCCTATTTTGCAGGAACATATCAAGCTGAGACAATATCAGATTGCTAAGATTTGCAGGTGGTGTGAAATACGAAATGAGGGAGGGCAAAAAAGAGACATCCAGCCTGATATGTGATGAGAAAACTTAAAAACTGAAAAAGCCAGGAACTAGAATAATGAATCTGGTGAGGTAGGAGTGTTTCGTGCAAGTTGATTTGAACTTAAGTCACAACCGCCGACGAGGTTTTTTCGGCCTTGGAATCTTGGGCTTATGGCCATGGTCACAACAGGCGTAAGTGGGGGTGATGGAGAAGAGAATCAGCAATACGGATTGACGGTAGCAGGTATCGCATAGTCATGGTGTACACTGAAGCTGCAGAGACTCACTAGTGTCACTTGGTTTGGGGTTGGATGTAAACTCTCTTTAGGGATGGTACTCGTTGCTAACGCAAATGACGGAAAGCAAACTGCACAGAAAGTGACTGATTTTTTGAGGAGCATAGAAAGAAAGTCAACGAAATGTTATATCCGTATTGAAGGTTCAGCGGATCAGAATGAACGCGTCCAGGAGGCGGCTAAGGTTAGGTGAAGATTTTGTTCACAGTTGAGCGTAGGGGTACGGGTTGGTGAGGGCATATAGACAAAAGCAGGGAGTGAATCGTTGCAGACATTCTATCAAAAAAGGTAAGGTAGTGTCTTGTCCTCATTACACCGACATGCCTAGGGTCTCTTTAAATGAAAATGTTGGTAGCTCAGATTGCGTACATGATTGTTAGCGTGCTCGCTGAGCTGAGTGCTCAAAATCCAACCATTTCATCACCGATAACTGGTAGTTTGTCCTTCTCTGCAGTTATATTGCGCATTCTTTGAACGAGCGTCACTGAATTATTTCAAAAAATGTTTCTGATGAATATCGTAGTGACTGAAGCATGAGGCGGCCTGATACAGCACACTCAGCTGCCTTGAGACATCAAAACCGGGAGATTTCGATGAGTTCCAGGTGATTCTCTCGCAAAACCAACTTCGTTTGCAAATGGGTGTCTTTCGCTAATGTCTTTGATGGCTTTTTAGCAGACTTTTCTACCTTGCACGCATGTCCCGACAAGTTGGGAAATAATGCCACTACCACAATCCTATTATTGAATGCATGATAACCCTACCGCCTAAGATAACTGCAAGCTAACAGCCTGGTAATACGATGCAGTTACGTAAGCGGGAACGGCTCAGCCACAATTTTATGAATAGCTTATTCGCCTGTGCTCTCACTCTACCCAACTTCCTGAACGACTGCATAACTACCTATAAACTTTGTGGCGGGAATTTGGCTGATGAACGTTCCTCGTATATGCCTGTGACTGTGTCAGTTCGCGTTGACCGCAAGCTCACATTCCTTACTACACCGGCCAGAGCATCGATCATCGCTTTGGAACTCGGACAGTGTTAGCTTGCAACGTTATGTATAAATTTCAACCCCTCTCCGCTACCTGCGACTTCGGCCGCAGCCCAATGGTACCATGAAACACACTCCGCCCTTGACGTACTCATGGTTATCATTAGTCCATGATGGTCTGAATTTTCTGTAGTCCCGATGCTGAAAAAAACTTCCCACAGTGTTGAATTTTTTCCCAAACCGTGGAGTGCTGGCCAGCTTTTTATACTGTCCACTTAGCACCGCCTATAAAACAACTAATCCTTCCAGTGGCACTATCGAGGAGTCAGTGTACGGGTGAAGATGAAGCCTTACATTGCACCCAATGTGGCGTGTGCCATCGTAAAATGATTCACCAAAAGTACTAGCTACGATGAATACATGGCTCTATTTGGTATGAAGCCTTATGCAACAAAAGAAAAGTTTTTCCTGCATATGTAGACATTCTATCAAAAAAGGTAAGGTAGTGTCTTGTCCTCATTACACCGACATGCCTAGGGTCTCTTTAAATGAAAATGTTGGTAGCTCAGATTGCGTACATGATTGTTAGCGTGCTCGCTGAGCTGAGTGCTCAAAATCCAACCATTTCATCACCGATAACTGGTAGTTTGTCCTTCTCTGCAGTTATATTGCGCATTCTTTGAACGAGCGTCACTGAATTATTTCAAAAAAATGTTTCTGATGAATATCGTAGTGACTGAAGCATGAGGCGGCCTGATACAGCACACTCAGCTGCCTTGAGACATCAAAACCGGGAGATTTCGATGAGTTCCAGGTGATTCTCTCGCAAAACCAACTTCGTTTGCAAATGGGTGTCTTTCGCTAATGTCTTTGATGGCTTTTTAGCAGACTTTTCTACCTTGCACGCATGTCCCGACAAGTTGGGAAATAATGCCACTACCACAATCCTATTATTGAATGCATGATAACCCTACCGCCTAAGATAACTGCAAGCTAACAGCCTGGTAATACGATGCAGTTACGTAAGCGGGAACGGCTCAGCCACAATTTTATGAATAGCTTATTCGCCTGTGCTCTCACTCTACCCAACTTCCTGAACGACTGCATAACTACCTATAAACTTTGTGGCGGGAATTTGGCTGATGAACGTTCCTCGTATATGCCTGTGACTGTGTCAGTTCGCGTTGACCGCAAGCTCACATTCCTTACTACACCGGCCAGAGCATCGATCATCGCTTTGGAACTCGGACAGTGTTAGCTTGCAACGTTATGTATAAATTTCAACCCCTCTCCGCTACCTGCGACTTCGGCCGCAGCCCAATGGTACCATGAAACACACTCCGCCCTTGACGTACTCATGGTTATCATTAGTCCATGATGGTCTGAATTTTCTGTAGTCCCGATGCTGAAAAAAACTTCCCACAGTGTTGAATTTTTTCCCAAACCGTGGAGTGCTGGCCAGCTTTTTATACTGTCCACTTAGCACCGCCTATAAAACAACTAATCCTTCCAGTGGCACTATCGAGGAGTCAGTGTACGGGTGAAGATGAAGCCTTACATTGCACCCAATGTGGCGTGTGCCATCGTAAAATGATTCACCAAAAGTACTAGCTACGATGAATACATGGCTCTATTTGGTATGAAGCCTTATGCAACAAAAGAAAAGTTTTTCCTGCATATGTAGTGAAAGACTGATCTGTTCTGAAATTGCGCGGGCAGAGATGATATAACTAGTGTTTTCGTACACTTTCCGAGAACTTTCCGCTGTCTCCATGACGACATCACGCTGGGCCATGGGAGACATTCAAGATACAAATCCCGCGCCCATGATGGACCTTGAGTAAGTTTAAAAAATAGAGGCCAGGTGGAATAGACTCACTAACAATTGTTTCCTTTAAAATAGTTCGTCGTTGGCCCAGGTCAGCGAATAAACAATAATCCAATTATGTTGGTCCAGAGGTCTTCTTCTGAACAGATCCCACATATAATAGATTCCGAAGATGTCTGAAATGTTTTGGTACCAGAGTTAGTACATGAGACTCGCGAATGACCGCTGCGATATCAGAAGAGAAAGTCGAAGCACGTGACCACGCTTTTATTATGTGAAATTGTACAAGTGCGCGTTTTTTAGTTTTTCGTATTCAAACAAAAAACGATCATGCAATTGATGAACTACGTAGTGTTATACTGTAAGTAAAACAAAGGTACAAAACGCCACAGGGCTCAAAAATTTGGATTAGTACTCTGAACTACCTGCCCACCTTAGTCCATCAAGAACACGTCATGGCTTTCAAAATTTCAATTACAATGTGCGAATACTGAGCACCATGCAAGAGCGTTTAAGAGCAATGAAAGGTCTCGGTCCCTAGAAAAATGGAACAAAGCGAAAATACTAAACCAGCCTCTTAGTGTAAGCTGAAAGGAATCGGCTCCTCAAAACCGACGAGCTTTCGAATTTCATCACTCCATGCTTGGGAATATCCATGTTAATCCTGCAATTTCTCATTACGGGCCATTTGCATTAAATATACCAATCTTCAAGGTCAGCTATTTCATTAAATTTGAAAATTGCCAGATAGTTCTGCAGCCGTAATGATTTATGGAACGTGTTAGAGCCAGCGTTGTAATGATAGATGCAAAATATGCCGGTGTTTTACTTGTATCGACCGGCCGGTTGGACGTAGAAAGAATCATGTGTTTCCGGAACACGTAAATAGCTCTACAGATCAACCACCACGTCGAAGACAATAATTATTTTTGAAAACTCGTACTAGGGATTCCGAACGTAGGACTCCAGACTATAATCAACCCCTGTGGCGGAACGATTTTCCATTGCACCACTGGATGCCAGCGTAGAAGTAATAAGATTGCTGATGCCTGATCAAATAGCCACATGGAACCAACATTCATCACTGCGAACAGTTGAATGAATCTACCTGACGCGCACGACCAACATGGGTCTAGGAGTCCACAATGAATAATCAGCTGGCCAAAGCGCTTCCATTCTACGTCTCTATAAGGGGAGTGGGAAGTTCAAATTGCAAGATATAATAATAATAATAATAATAATAATAATAATAATAATAATAATAATAATAATAATGTTTATTATAATCATATCTTGCAATTTGAAAAACTGAATTTAATCGGTCGTTTTGTTTAATACCCATGTCCTGCCTGGAATGGGCTTCATGGTGCTCAGCGTTCACTGAGATACTGGCATTCTGAACTAAGGAGATATAGGTTAGGTTATCGGAATATTACGATGAGGTGGTCGGATGACAAACTGGAAGCATTATATACCCTGTAAAGTGAACACCTCATATCTCGAGGAGGTTGGCACAGCGCTGTCATCAACGGTTGCTTTGTGTTGTGCGATTTCTCGTAGCTTTTTGCCTGCCGATGATAACTCCACAAGAAAAACTAGACTTACATAAAATGCATGAGGTTTCCCTAACAGACAAACAGTCCGGAGCAGATGGGCCTTGCATGAGTCACACGAGATCATCGCCGCCTATTTTATCCCGGTGGCGTTCTACAGTATTAATCGTAGTGATATGTCATTGATTCACAGCCGTCAATTAGTTTCTCCTCGGAGCCGAAAATGCGGACACGCAAAGAATTCCGGGACATGCTGTGCTCGGAATTTGTGCTTCAGTCCAGGCCAGCATCATAAGTTGCCCTCTTTGCAGATCGGCTCGCGAGCCAGAGACAAATCGGGGTCCGTGCGGCGCAGTACTTGCAGCTCTTGTCGAAATCTACCTACCAGAATTACGATCACAAAAACTTTACTGTACGGCATTATCCATGAGAGCCATACGGTGGAAAATATGCCGACTTTTGGCAGTATGTCTGTGAGCAAAAATACATGGATGTTATATGGTATTTTAGCGCTTCCCAATAACCTTTCAAATATGGAAGAAACACACATTGCAGTCGAACATTAACCTCGCTGCCCGCACTTGTGCCGCTAATGTGTCCATAACAAAATATCCACTCGATACTATTCGCTCATCATTTCCTTGAACAAACCCTTGAGAAGCGAGAACTTATCTGTTTTATGAGCCCTCTAAGCTCCATGAAACATGGAGCCCATGTATATACCCATTGTGACTCATATATTTGCTATTTACAAAGGCGGTTTAGACAGGACACCGTCCTGCAGGGCAAGAAACATCCACAGCCATGATAAATTTCGTAAACAAGATATGATTTGTGAAAGGTATTGCATTGGATGATAACCATTCAGATAGATTCATCCGAGAACGGTCGACTAGACCACAGAGCTGAGTAATTCGTTACTCCCTTAAGGGTGGGTGTTGTTTTGAGATAGGTATTCAAAGAAGCTTACATATTTGCAAACAGTGAACAATAGTTTTCGGTTAGTGAGCATCCTTCCACAATATCGTAGATGACCCAGTTCCCTTGGGTTATTACAGTTCATGCAGACAGGTCGGAAGGGCCCTACCTCTCTGTTACGCGCGTGCTATTCCAAATCATGTGTAGTTGTGGTTGTCGCAAAACAAGCCGAGTTCGCTCTCAAAGCATGGTGGCACAGATATCTAAATACCCGAAGAGATCAGCGAGACGGCAATCACTAATGTCGGTCAGGTAAGTAAAAACCAGCGTCATGACCTCATTTCGGTCGGTCATTTAAAATTACGCGATGTAGCCATAAACCCAAACACTAGTATTTAGGGAGACAATGCTGAATAAGTTGCACCAACCAAGTATGACAAACAGGTGAGAGGACACATTTTGTCCCCACTCACAGACTAAAAATATTCGGGCAAAAACTCAACGCTGGGAAGATGGCCATCTGTGAGCTGCGTTTAAGTTCTCGTGATCGTTGTCGTAATAACGATTATATATGAAATGTAAATTACTGCTCTCAAAGAGCAGGCTGTTACGTTTCAGCTAACAATGCCTTGACGGCCGCTGATAGTCCAGAAATCTGTTTCTGACTCAAAGCTGGTCAGTACAATGACCAGTTTCCAGAAGATGCCTAGCGGGAAGTAACGGGAGGTTCGACTTGGTCCTTCATCCGTGGAACTTCGATATTAGGCAAATCCACCACCCCTGTGTAAGTTCAGACGAGTACCGGCCAGTGAGGTCTGTCATTGGGACCGCACTTGAAGCACGTCCTTTAGTTATGTAGATGAGACCCAACATGATAAGCTGGGTTCAGAACTGAGGTACGTTAGTGCCTAAACCAAGTGGTCATATGGACAACGATCAATAGTGGAAACACTTGCCTACTCTTTTTCGCTTTCTGAGTTGCGGGATAAGATTTTTTGGCAGTGCTTTTGTAGTGGTCCGGCTACCCAATAAGTTACTTTACCAGGAGTGTGTGGCAAAGTAATAAAAAAACTAACGCTAGTTTGAGTATACAATAATAAAGAAGTCAGATAGAACAGACTCACTAATAATTGTTCTCTTTAAAATGGTTCCTCGTTGGCTCAGGTCAACGAGTAAACAACAAGCTAATTATGGTTGTCCAGGGGTTTTCTTCTGAACAGTTCCCATATATAGTAGATTACGAAGATGGTCTGAAATGTTTTGATACCAGAGTTAGTACATCAGACTCGCGAGGGACCGCTGTAAGCGCGAGCGAAATCAGAAGAGAGTGTCGAAGCACATGACCACGTTTGTATTGCACGAATTTTTGTACAAGTGCACGTTTTTGTATTTCTTCCTATTCAAACAAAAACGATTACGCAATTGACAAAATACGTAGTTTTAAAATGGAAGCAAAATAAAGGTACAAAACACTACATGATTGTTCGAAGACAATCAGTCAGACAAGCCATCTGTTGATGAAATTCCCTTAGAAACCCTTCCTAGATCAACACTTTAGCCACCCTAAATATATTCTTTGCCCTCTAGAACAAGATATTTACCAGGCTGAAAAACTGCAAGTGTTGATCCCTCCAAAACGATAGCTGTCAACTTCCGTTCACAAGAGTACAACCAAAAATGTAAACCGCAAATTGACCGCCATTCGTAGGTTATGTAAAGTAAGAAGAGCAAGAAGTATATCAAAGGAGTTTTGGAACTCTTCATGACCCGGTGCTTATACATCACCGGCTGTTTTCCAACCAAGCATCCCCGGGAAAATATCAGTGGGTGTTCGGTTCAGAGTAGATATCCATGGTCCCGTTGTCAACTACCCTAAAAGCTTGTCCTCTGAAACCAAATTATATGATTTTGATGCCTGTTGGAACGAAGTGTCTGTCAGATGGTTCCAAATTAATGTTGTCCGATAAAACGAGATCACATTAAAAAGCCAATTTGGAAGGGCACATTGGTAGACTAAGAGACTGCATTAAAGGAATAAGACTTATGAGAAATTACCGGATATTCTCAAAGCAGGGCAGACGAGCTCCTCATAGAATACAAAAACACGCGATACGAAATATGTGACCGTAGTTTTGTCAGCTGCTTCAACATATGCTTTGACTTGTAAGTCGCAACAAAGTGAATGACTCCACACTGCGTACTTTACGGACAAAATTCTTGCCGGATAGCGCCAGATCGCTCCCGTCTGCCTACAAGGCGTACACGCCGCTGAAAAGCTGGCTGATTAGGTAGATAGTTCGCTAGCTTGAATAATCCAGTGAACATTTTGGCCTAACACAGTCTCTCAACTCGGTCCCACAAGAATTTCATCCCGAGATCTATGACACGGAAACATACTGACATACCAAACTCTGGTGTATATCACTATCACGGGCGCTTTGGTCATAAGGCGCAAAGGAGCGTTCTTTCATGTACACATTCCAAAAACCTTCTTGCCGTTCTTTGGGGAAGGCGACTGTCAGCCAGCGGTTACATGAACCAATAGCATTCAGCGAAACTATCGCCACTCCACAAAAGCCTATGTTTAGTGGACAGGGGCCCTGGACGTCCATTATCAGACTCTGAGTACATTTTTGGTCAAATTAGCATTGCGGGTTAGCGCACTGAACTTAAGTCCCCTACAAATGCACGCCAATCATAACGTCGTACAAGTTGCACTTAAAAAAGCCGAGAAAACTATCATCGGTGGAGATCACGTTAGGATGGAATGTAACATGTCAAAACACCACACTATTCTATCGCCGAGATTTGTGTGATTAAGACATAGAATAAGAGTGCCGATTTATTTTTGTTAAAAGAGCTTGCATGCGATCATTATTGCTTGACTGACTTCCCTCCTCTTCCCAAGCAATCATTCCGGTTGGTCGAGTGGAAGAGCACTTGGCCCTTAATGGATCCCATCGGCGATGTGGACACAGTTGTCCATGCCTGGATTCAGACCCTGGATACTTGACAAGTGAGGCAAGCGTGTTATCATTGCACACCGCACGCATCCGAATCGTCACACCTGAATACGTAAGTGGCTGGCCTGGTCAAAGTCTCAAGCAACGACCCGGTAGTAGCCAGTCGACCGGTCCACCTATCATGGTTTGCCAATGAAGCGGCCTTTTCTATTTTTCGTGCTTCAGTTAAGCCACTTAGTCAATCAACCAGCGAGTTTAGTCAGTCGCCCGAGCAAACATTTCAGGGTAACTGAAGCAAGCAGTATAGCACTAAATCGTTTTTCCGTGTGGTCCATTTCAGTTTTAGTGAAATCGGATAGTCAGATACAATGGGCTGACGTTCATTTCAGGAGTCACCTTTATCAGATGATGCCATCACATGTCAGATGATATCACGCGCGACTTGAAAGAACCAGACTCTGTCCGTTCTACAGGAATTAAACTTGAATTCCAGCTTTCACGGGGCAATTAAAACAGCAATCGGAAGCAAAACCTCAAGATTTGACCGTCTTTGAATGGTTTCCGGAAAGAGTGGGAGGTTATCCAACTAGAGTGAGTACTTTATGGGATCAATCGCAACACGGTTGAGTGTGAGTTGAACCATAGTGAGTTGAACCTGAACTCTCGAGAGGCGAATACAATAAGTAGTTTAATTACTGGACGCGTCGTGACGCTCCTGTACGCATCGCGACTGCAGCAGAAACAATGGTCAATCCGTCGGCCAGTCGTTTGCCGAACTTCCAGTGCATTTGCTTCCATGCATGATTAAGGGTCTTGTGCACCGGGAAATGCTAGAGCAAGAAAGATGCGCATTTCTCATTGCAGTCTGCCAGAGCGAGGCAAACAAACGTAGTCAAATTACAAAAAAATGTCTTTCAAAATGCGTCATCAGATGCAGTTACTCTAGGACTTTTACACAAAGCCGACTGTCAGTTAACCTTTCGTAGGATTTCACCTATTATAGCCCAACCGGTTACTGTGTATTAACTACGATTGTCTTTCTAAATTCCACAAATTACAGGCAAAGCAAGGGACCAATGAATGGTAACAAAACCGCACACCAATTTGGTTTCAACGGGGGCTCAGCTGAATCCAAGTTGAATCTACTGTTCATAAAACCTTATGCTGTCATATACTGACTCGTGAGAACATGAAGCCACACGATTCTTTATCAGAAACCTTTCGTATTCGAGCTGTGCAGTTTAGTGATGACCAGCATGTGGGTTATGTCGCTAGTCCCCATGTCAGCGTGAAGCTTGCTCAAAGGGAGATAACATTCCGTACCTTTTATACCAGTCGCTCTATAAAAGTAATTCCATTAGTGTACCAACTACCAGTTTGAAAGACTCGCATGAATACTTGTGGGCGAATCTGGTCACAAACCATTTCCGGTTATAACGTTTGTCCATAAACTGTACACAAAGCTGAAGCTAACCGAGCAGGGAGGTGCTCAATGAAAGACTGAGCAAGTGTTTTCCGGTTCTGTCCCCCGTTGTGAGCCGAGAGTGTCAGCAAATTTGTTTGGGTCTGTTCCAAAGCTGGGTTGCAAACGTTTCATCACCAGTTGAGATGACATATTCAGTGCGGGGTTGAGTGGGTTGACACGTTTGTAACCTGACAACCAAGCAATGCACCCCAACTACCTGTGTAACGGTGGATACCACTGATGAACCTGCGACCAGTATGGGGTTTTCTCATACGTTGAAAAGTGAGATTTATTACGGAATTTGTGGAATCACTTTGTAGCATTCGTTTATGTTTAATTGATAGTCAATGAGTATCCATGAAAGTTAAGGAAGATGCGCCGGAGAAGAAGACATATATTCAGTTTTTATAAACAAGATGCACATATGAGTTTTGCTTCCCTGTCCAATAGTCTGTAACTGTTCAGTTGGTGTTCTCCAATAAATACTTCTGCAGAGAAGGCCTTCTTCTTTTCACCTGTACTCCGCGACATCACGGGAATCGGTATCCTTCCAACCGTCATTGCCGGTTTTACCACTCCCATTTGGTTTCAGATGGTAACGGGGTTCATCAAAATTATCGACACTGTGAGCATTTATTACGTGGTAATTTACATGAACCGTACAGATCCACACAAGTCGATAAAGCTAGAAAACGGAACGTTACTACCTAAGTCTTGCGCACAGTAGCAGTCTAATTCAACTCAATTGGCTAAAAGTAGGACGGAAATTACCAAGTACCTTTGCTTTTAGGAGTGCATTTTTCGATTATCTATTGATCAAAAAGACTTCGAAAGTTTTCGCCCAACTTAATAATAGCATAATTACGCTCAGCTGAATTAAAAACGATGTATTTGTTCAGAACTGTCTACGAATACTCGAAGAGCCAGAAAGCTAGCCCTCACATACATCGTCAAATGAACAGGCCGTTGCAATCGACTTAGCCTAGTTACTCACGTGTTTTGCGTACATATGGTGAGAAAAATGTGTCTGATTGTGTGTCTACGATCACGAATGAATGTTCGATTTCATAGACCGCGAACTCGGACCAACTGAGCTAAGGTTTAACCAGTTTTTCGTAAACTACGGTGAGCTGTGTGGCTGTGTAATGGATGAGTGCTTGCACATCGAGTTGGTGATAACTGTTGTACGGAGTTGTCTGAGCACGTTTGTGCCTGTCAATCAGTATGACAAGCTATGTAGGTGAAACTGATAACCGACGTTTCCATCTCCCAGAAATCAATGAAGTCCAATGTATATGAGAACACCCACACAAATCACAGTAAAAACCAGTAGCACATGCGCCTACTATGGAACAACTCATCCTTTACGGTTACGTTCGACTCAGCTTATCGAAAGGCCACATAATGTTGGGGAAGAGTATCAGGCCAAACAAATCTCTCAATACTACCAGCTATCAGCCAGCTGTTTCCAGCTATCTTCTCCGTGTTCAACGAATTTCCTCGAGTCATTCTTTGGAATCTGCTATCAAATGACTTCACCATGTCGGTGGAAATCACTTGCAGGTGCACGTACAACTTTGGACACACGTTCGATGAAAGCAGGACTGGCGGCTATTAGTGACCGACGGTGACATTCAGGCACTCACGCTCAAATAGCACATGGATTCACAAATCTCAAAACCGATGGAATTTGGGGGAGACGTATGACCGCCATATACATCATCTGAGAAAGCGACAGAAAGCTCAGTACGAGGTCAGTGATTTCCTTCTCCCTTGATTTGATTCCTCATTGACCCTTCGTTCCAAATTAGTTCAGAAGCATCGGTTTACACTTTCACTATAATGGTTTCCCTGTCGTACCAGTTGCTGGATTCAGCCTGTGAGCGATTCAGCTAGGCGATCACACCGATAGCATCGTTGTGAGGAATCGTGCTTTAGTGGTGTGAATTACAACGGATAGCAGAAGAATGTTAACATCCTGTTCAGTGGACTACAGTCCGGCGGATTCCGGGTTTCGTTTACTCATCGAATTCCAGACGGGTTCCCGTGCTTCGAATCATTCCGCAACTTTATCCTGTGATGTGTTGGGGAGAGATAGCAAGTCTTATGTAGACTGCCAACTTAGCTCCAATAGGCTGTAGTCAAACATGGGAAGCCTAATTGACAGGTGGATCGTTTACAAAAGCACGAAAACCAGGACGGAAGTTAAGTCGTTACTCGTGCCAAAGGATCCCACTTGTAGGATGTGTGCAGTTAGGGTTAACATGTACTCCTTGTCTCGTTCGGTAACATCTTTGAAGCTACCGACAACTGACTCGTTCGTTGGAGCAGTTAGAAACGCCTATGAATTTGCCCAATGCTTAGTCACTCGCTGAGTTGGCTGCAAACCGTGGGGCCAAATATCGCAATGATGCAGAGTTAGTTGATGGCGGTGACAAGTTTGGAGTGCCGGTGTTACGGCGATACTACTAATAGGGAGGCACGCGAGTAGTATGTGTTGTTCGTGGAATTTCGCTCCTCCTTTCCCAAGTCCTTTACCACCCTTACCACGTCCAGACATGATGATGGGTTGTCACAGGCAAGACCGCAACGAGACCGTGACGGTCTTGCCTGAGAACGGAGAGGGAGACAAGGAAATGCCAACTGATCGGTTACAGACCATTGGATAGGGAAGCAAAACTCTAATCTGCACCTTATTTACAAAAAAAACTGGATATCCATCTTCTCCTGAACGCGTCTCCTTGAACTTTCCTGGAGATTCACTGACTCCGATCATTCCCCGCTCAAATTCAAGCAAATGTTACGAAGTGACTCCACGAATTCCGCAACACGGGTAGGTGTAGCAAACGAAACGTGTACGAGACAGTAGTACCTACTTGTTGTGGACCACAGTCGCTTAATGCTTTCTTATTACCATGAACCCCGATCTGGATAGCCGCCTGGTCGCCTGGTGCGCTTGACCAAACCTGGGGGCATGACTGCATTTTGTATTAGTACTAAACAGTAGTTTTATACTGCGGTCCCGATGCAGCACGAAATGTTTCAATCTAGCTGATGAAACTTGCAACTGGCTGGTTTGTGCACGCAGGTACAGCATATAACCCTGCGCGTAGGACACAAGCTGCTCTGATCTGATTTTATGCACTTTTCGAACCCCAGTCTTGTTTCATTCATACGACGATAGGTACCATTGGCTCAGTTCCTCCAAAAATCACTTGAGACAGTTTGAAAAAACTGCAGAAGGTGGTCGTATCGCAAGAATTGTCCGCCAGGAATTAATATTCATTCCAATTGACGAACCCCACAGTTTCAAATGGATATGGAAACCAACCAAAAGAACAAAAAATCTAGCGTCTATTTGGATGGATGCAACATGTGAGGGTCTGAATGGGACAGTTATTGCGGAGAGTCCGGCAAAAGGAGTGAGCAAAGCTAAACAGTCGCGACATTCACACGCAAGTAACCTGAGACATTCGTAGAAGAGTACGAAACCAGTTAGGACCAAGCAAAGCTACACTTGTTACCCAGTGACTTATCATCAACTCCAGTATATGCCACATCTTGCTGCGTTGTTTAGCTTCCTTATCAGCGTTTTCTTGAAATTCAGTATGGCTTACTAGAGGTACGGTGCACCTAGGCCTACAAACGGCTGCGATGCGCGATTATAGTCATCATTAGCGATTGATCTGTAGAGAACCGGTACGAAAGGGAACTGTATATTTCCAAGTCAGAGCTTGGTAGAGTTTGAGCTGAACTGCCAAGCAGTCGTACTTTTTATCTATTAAAATCAACGGATATAAATACTTGGGAGAAAAGTAAAGTAATCAGTCGGGAAGCAAGTGATTTGTCAACGATTGCCGTTACTTAGGGAAAAGCAGGATTATGATGAGTTTCCGTGCCACTGAACACCAATTCGGAGCACGTTTTCAACCAGGAAGTGACTTCGGACAAAACGGAAACCGCAAAAGAAAGGTATGAACATGAAGTGTTGTGTTTTTTNACTGTTCAGTTGGTGTTCTCCAATAAATACTTCTGCAGAGAAGGCCTTCTTCTTTTCACCTGTACTCCGCGACATCACGGGAATCGGTATCCTTCCAACCGTCATTGCCGGTTTTACCACTCCCATTTGGTTTCAGATGGTAACGGGGTTCATCAAAATTATCGACACTGTGAGCATTTATTACGTGGTAATTTACATGAACCGTACAGATCCACACAAGTCGATAAAGCTAGAAAACGGAACGTTACTACCTAAGTCTTGCGCACAGTAGCAGTCTAATTCAACTCAATTGGCTAAAAGTAGGACGGAAATTACCAAGTACCTTTGCTTTTAGGAGTGCATTTTTCGATTATCTATTGATCAAAAAGACTTCGAAAGTTTTCGCCCAACTTAATAATAGCATAATTACGCTCAGCTGAATTAAAAACGATGTATTTGTTCAGAACTGTCTACGAATACTCGAAGAGCGAGAAAGCTAGCCTTCACATACATCGTCGAACGAACAGGCCATTGCAATCGACTTAGCCTAATTACTCACGTGTTTTGCGTACATTTGGTGAGAAAAATGTGTCTGATTGTTTGTCTACGATCACGAATGAATGTTCGATTTCATAGACCGCGAACTCGGACCAACTGAGCTAAGGTTTAACCAGTTTTTCGTAAACTACGGTGAGCTGTGTGGCTGTGTAATGGATGAGTGCTTGCACATCGAGTTGGTGATAACTGTTGTACGGAGTTGTCTGAGCACGTTTGTGCCTGTCAATCAGTATGACAAGCTACGTAGGTGAAACTGATAACCAACGTTTCCACCTCCCAGTAATCAATAAAGTCCAGCGCAGAAAACCCGTCCAAATCACAGTAAAAACCAGTAGCACAAACGCCCACTATGAAACAACTCATCCCTTACGGTTACTTTCGGCTCAGCTTGTCGAAAGGCCGCATAATGTGGGGGGAGAGTATCAGGCCAAACAAATCTTCTCTCACTACTACCAGCTATCAGCCAGCTGTTTCCAGCCATCTTTTTCGTATTCAACGAATTTCTTCGAGTCATTCTTTGGAATCTGTTATCAAATGACTTCACCATGTCGGTGAAAATCACTTGCAGGTGCACGTACAACTTTGGACACACGTTCGTCCACGGATGAAAGCAGGACCGACGTATATGTGGCTGTTAGTGACCGACCGTAAACTTCAGGCACCCACACTCAAAGAGCACATGGATTCCGAACCTCAAATCCGGTGGACTTTGGTGGAAGCATACTACCTGTGAAAGCGACAGAAAGCTCAGGACGAAGTCAGTGATATCCTTCACCCTTGATTTGATCCCTCATTGACTCTTCGGTCCAAATTAGTTCGAAAGCATCGGCTAACACTTTCAGTATAATGGTTTTTCTGTCGTGCCACTTGCTGGAATCAGCCTGTGAGCGATTCAGCTAGGCGATCACCCCGATAGCATCGTTGTGATGAATCGTGCTTTAGTGGTGTGCACTACAACGGATAGCACAGAAAGTTAACACCCCGTTCAGTGGACTATAGTCCGGCGGATTCCGGGTTCCATTACTCATCGTAATTCCAGTTGGTTCCCTTGCTTCGAATTATGAGTTATTCCACAACTTGTCCTGTTTTGTGCTGGAGAGATGTAACAGTGTAACGGTGATACTACTAATGGGGAGTAGTATGTATTGTTCGTGGAATTTCGCTCCTCCGTTCCCGAGTCCTTTACCACCCTTACCACGTCCAGACATGATGATGGGTTGTCACAGGCACGATCGCGACGAGACCGTTACGGTCTTGCCTGAGTCAAGGAAATGCCAACTGATCGGTTACAGACCATTGGACAGGGAAGCAAAACTCTAATTTGCATCTTATTTACAAAAAAAAAACTGGACATCCATCTTCTCCTGAACGCGTCTTCTTGAACTTTCCTGGAGATTCATTGACTCCAATCATTCCCCCGCTCAAATCCAAGCAAATGTTACGAAGTGACTCCACGAATTTCCGCAACACGGTAGGTGTAGCAAACGAAACGTTTACTAGACAGTAGTACCTACTTGTTGTAGACCACAGTCGCTTAGTGCCTTCTTATTACCATGAACTCCGATCTGGATAGCTGCCTGGTCGCCTGGTGCGCTTGACCAAACCTGGGGGCATGACTGCATTTTGTGTTAGCCCGGTTGGATTAACCTAACCAAACGGAGTAAACAGTAGTTTCATACTGCGGTCCCGATGCAGCCAGAAATGTTTCGATCTAGCTGATGAAACGTGCAATTGGCTGGTTTGTGCACACATGTGCAGCATATGACCCTGCACGTAACACAAACTGATCTGATCGGATTTTATGCATTTTTCGAACCCCAGTCTTCTTTCATTCATATGACGATAGGTACCATTGGCTCCGTTCCTCCAAAATTCACTTAAGCCGGTTTAAAAAAACTTCAGAAGGTGGCCGTATCGCAAGAATCGACCGCAAGAAAATAATATTTATTCCAATTGACGAACTCCACTGTTTCATACCGATATGAAAATCAACCAAAAGAATAAGAAGTCTAGCGTCTATTTGGATGGATGCAACATGTGAGGGTTTGGATAGGAGAGTCCTGCAAACGGAGTGAGGAAAGCTAAATAGCCGCGACATTCACACGCAAGTAACCTATGACGTCCGTGGAAGAGTACAAAGCCAGGTAGGACCAAGCAAAGCTACCATTGTTACCTAGCGGCTTATGATCAACCTCAATATACGCCTCATGTTATTGCGTTGTTTAGTTTCCTTATCAGCATTTTCTTGAAATTCAGTATGGCTTATTAAATGTACGGTATACCTGGGCCTATAAACGGCTGCGATGCATGATGATAGTCATCACTAGCAATTAATCTGTAGGGGAACCGAAATCTTTAAGCCAGAGCTCGGTAGAATTTGAGCTGAACTGCTGAACAGTTGTATGTTTCATCTATTAAAATTAACGGATATAAATAAATACTTGGGAGAAAAGTAAAGTAATCAGTTGGGAAGCTTCAGCAGCAAGTGATTCGTCATCGATGTATCGTTACTTAAGGAAAATCAGAACTGTGATGAGTTTCCGTGCCATCCAGAAGTGACTTCGGACAAAACGTAAACTGAAAAAGAAAGGTATGAACATGAAGTGTTGCGTTTTCTGCTGAGAAAATAAAAAAGACGGTAACTACTCACAAGGTTCCTCAAAACTCTTCGATAGCTCACCACCGTTTTGGCCCTTCTTGGGGCTCATCAGGTAGGCGCAGTCCCCGAGTTTCCGTCAACCTTATATTCTGCCCGAACCGAGAGATTGAAACGGGAAATTCGGTTGAGTCTCACATGAAAACCAGATTGATTTGCAAATGAGTGTATTTCTAAAAAAAGACGGTCCTCGAAATCCCGACGCATCTGGAAAATTGCTGAAGTGACCTTGCAATAAGACAGTCGTCGTTCGTGGAATCCGTAGAATGTGCTTCAGTGATGGAGGATAACTGCGGTTAGAGACCATTCATGAAGGTAACCAATTCAGTCCAATTCGGTTATCGTATCCTGGTGAAGATCATCCAAATATGGACGCTGTCGTGTCAGTACATCGCAAACCCAGTTGCAAGGATGGTAGAATGAATGCAAGACAACGCAACATACCGATACAGTGGGTTCGGTTTAAAACTCACTCACCGGACAGAGGTTCGTTTGCCACAGAGGTCATTTGAATGTCTAAACATGCCCAACAGTTCAATAGTCGCAGCTGCCAGCATGCGTTTCACGCCTACACAGTGCCACAGAAAGATGAACATATAAATGTCACCTGCCTACACTTCCCATGTGAACTTCATAGATAACGGAAAAACTAGACTGGAAGAATAGATACACTCACTTGTATACCGATTTGGTTTTCTCAGTATCCGTACAACACCATATGTACTGGACTTTGGGGATATGCGACTCTTCTGAGACTGGTTAACGGGTGTGTGCAAGCCCGACTGGAATTTCGAGCGCTATTTGATGACATGATCATCACTTCATCAGTATGTTAACATTACATAACAAAACCGGATCTTTTCCAAATAAGCCCCTCCACTAGCGCAAAAAGTGCATGTGCGAAAAGTTAAGCCCTGCCACTTCTTGCCAGCTCCAATTTGATGTTTCCACACAACCTTGATCTATTTTTGATAAAAACAGTTCCTCATCCGCATCTAGGCTCATTTTGTTCAGACGTAAAACCTTAAATGAACTTTCTGACGCTTTCAACTCTCGTTCATGACAAGGAGACGGTAATGCATTTTTGCAAAGCCAGGGAGTGATCCATCAGCAACGTTTATGCAACAGTGGCCAACAAATGACACTTTCGACTTTGGGGATCCAACGACCGGAGCTCACATACAAACCATCAAATCTCTCTGGCACGTCTACAAGATGCAGAATAAACGCCAATGCGGCACACATCTATCTTTAGTGGATAGCCGCTTGTGTGAGTTCGTTTGAAGGCAAAGGTACCGAAAAACGGACGTTTTTATGCAAATTATCAATGATATGTCCCAATTTCACCCTCTTCAGAAAAAACTAAAAGTAAAAATTTCATATCCTCTTTTTTCTAACCAGTCAGTGAAGACTGGAGTGGATTCTGGGTTCGTGTCCGGTGAACGAAAGGGTAATGAATAAATCTGGAAATTCCCTGTACGTATTCTCAGCAGCACACTCTAGTCATTACTGTCATTTATGTGTGTATAATTCCACAAAGACAACAAAAACGAAGTGACCCTAAAGTGGAAATACAACCGGGAGACCATGCAAGACATAGGTACAGGGCGACTGTTCACTGGTAAACAGGCCTCAGTAGTTAGCAACCGAAGCATTCAGGATTTGGGAGTTCTATTTTGAACATTTTAAGGAATTTAGGTTTGCATGCAGTGGTGCAGGATTTTTTGGCTCCTTTTTTTCGGTTTCGCTGTCATTCTTACCACACATTTGAGCTATTGGCAAATTTCTCAGCGGAGAACTACTGTGTACCAAGTGTAGGCAATCGATTTACGAGGACTTTGATTCGTTCCTTGAGGAGCGTTGGCGACAGACGGTCAGAACCAATAACCTTCACAACCATCAGATGTTAACTTTGTCACCTGGTATGCTCAAACTGTTGACAGTATGAGTGAATGTTCCTAGAAATTTACCTTCGGGTTTGTTAGTGTCAACGGTTTGCCCCAAATATTTCCAACCAGCAATTTGTGCCAGCTCACCAGAATCACGAGCGGGAATATTCAGAATCTCCGCGCTCCAACAATCACAACCTTGGGGGGGGGCAGTTTGTACCCAACTTTTTCAGACAACCTTGGATCATGTCTGAGGTTGATCGCGTGGTCCAAAACTTCCTCAGCTTCGACTTTGTGTAACGAAAATGGTGATCTGGAACAGGCATCCAATCCAAACTATAGTGAGTGCACATATAAGTCTCCGACAAGATGAACGGCGAATGGTGTGAGGTGTGTGTTTTGCACGCCTGTTTAGCATGCTTCGGTGAGATCAGATAGTAAAACACGGTGTATGTGTCCTCAACAATGACTGAGTACATGGGACGAAGTGATAACGCCACACTTGGTATATATATATGCTTCACTGAAGGTTAACGTGAACAGATCCTATGACTAAACAGGTAAAATTAATGATGTTGACAATTCATTTGGAACGTTCCGTAACAAATTCAATGAAAATGCTGACTATCCTCTACAAAAACCCCAGTGCTCTTCCCCCTCTTTTAGACAGTGGAACACGAACTAGGCTCAGAATGCATATTTGTCTCGCGTCAACAATCTTCATAGTATTTCTCACTTCAGCAGGTGAGAATATCCGTTAAATGTACAAATGTTCCAAGTTGCATTGAGATGCCATGATAACACTTCAGGTAAAATGCGTGTTGTCAAAAAATGCAAGACTTGCAAGGTAGGTTCGTCCTTTTTCAACCATCACTCACCCGTCAAACGATGCAATTAACAACTGGTCAGCTGTCTCGCTTATTTGTGTTTCCTCTCTCTTCAGATTGTGACGATCACGCCTAGAGCGTTTGTCTACAGATGCTCTCACACTCCGTGCCGAGAGAATGATCCAGATGAGTTCTGTTGTACCACATCTTTGTGCAACAAACCAAAGGGGAGTGAGTTCTATTCAGAATGTACCCGTTATATGTCACCGGATTTTGTGAGTGTAGAAATTCACCTAAATTCCATTTTTTTGTAGTGTCACGGTAATTCTCAAGCGGAACACGAGGTGATATGGATCACCTGATTGCTTGCATTAAGCCATCCAGTACTTTGTGGAATAATAAATGTAGATAAATAAATTAAATGTTTGTGATTGCATTTTCTTTGTTTTAATAGGATGTGCAGATTCCATCCACCCTGGAATAGCCTGCTTCTAATGAAGAGGCTGGAGTCTTCATGGGGAGACCGACAGACTTATTTCTATTCCAACTGCTAACGGTTGTTTGCCTCGGGGATCAAGGCCATTGCAGTAATTGTTACATTTAAACTAATAATCATAAGAAAACTTCTGCCGTGGAAGAGCCAGCGAATCCTACTCAACCTTCGCCAAGTTTCAACGCCACGTAGCTTTGATCAACTTAATTTTTTCAGGTTTTCGATTAGCCCTTTTATGTGTGTATTTGACCGAGGCTTGAGACGTTTGATACTAAGCTGCCTCTTTGTTTCGTTCCTCATTAGCATAGTTTCATCCAGACGATTTAGCATACAGCATCGACTTCACTTGTTATCAGATGAGGATAGGCAAACCGGAGCCCTTGACGATCGATCCAAAATGGCTTCGAATGGATAGTACTATTAAGAAGGCGTAGCAAGCGGTGGGACACCGAACACTAGGGGCAAAACTGCTCTTCAGCTGACCTGCGAAGCAAGTTAGATGACGGTCTGTTTTCTGTATTCGATGTTGCTGATATTAAGGCGAGACTTCATACACTGTTTAATAGTCTGCGCACCTGTTCATTTGTGGCGTCCATTCACACACATTAACACAGAAACCCGATCATGTTGTTTCGAAAACTGGCCGCTCTACTGTTCAGAGCAAAAGATTTCCAGTACTAAATGGTGTCCACCCAACTGTCAAACCACTTAAATATCACTCTCAGTAGTGAGCTCTTTGGCGGACTAATACATGGTACAAGGTCATAAATGAGGGCCTCAAACTGAAGCCTGTTGCGCTTCAGATGTCAGCAGTTTTTGGCTGGATTCGTTCCGAAACCTTCGTATCTAATGCTGGCACGTTACTTCTCCGACGGATACTTCAATTTGATATTTGGCCAGATGTGCAGTTCAAATACTGAACCGAGCGTGTAGGTCACAGGTTACTAACATTGTATACTGAATAGGGATTGATAAAAACCCACCACCCACTCGTACTTTATGTCATCTACGTATGATTGATTACATGTTATCATGCTGTCCACACGATGTGTCATTCACCAGACTCGTCACCATAGAGACTACTGAATACACCACACGGAAAGTAAGCCAATGAAATAACCAGGACTAAATATAACGAAATTGGTCATCCAGCACTGAGGAATTCCGGCTGACTTATCAATACAATGAATATTTTAAAGAACCTGCCGAGGCCCTAAAGAACTGTCTTCATAAAGCAGCTGTCGTCGTGGCCGCTGTGTAATAAAAAATGTGTCTAAGAAATTAATTAATATAAATAAGCCGTGAGATTCTGCAAAACTCAGTCACTTGAGCGCTTTCCTGCTTGGTTAACTCCTTCGAATTCCAAGACTGCATAAGCTGTTCAGCGAACAAGTGATTCGGAGGGTGGTGGCCTCAAACTCTCAGCTAATATGGCACCTACTACTCGCTCCATCAATATCAATGAGAATTTCAAGCCAGTGGCTGGTTAGTGACCAGGTTTTATGTGTGCATCAACAGAGAGGGACAAATGAAGATTTACCATCTACTACCAATCAAATGATCGCCTGAAAAATTCAGTGATTGATCTGAACAACCACCGCATCCCAAATAAACACATAAGTGCGAATTCTTTTGCCTGCTTTCTCATTGTGGGGTAAATGCGAATGACGCTCGTAATTTAAGTAGTATCTCATCCAGCTTTCTAATCAAGATCCACCGATTCAAAACGTGAATTATTCAACAGGATTGAAGTAATTCAACATGGGTTGTGATGCAACACTTACTCAGCACAGAAGGCCAATGCATCGAAAACTATTTTACAGGTAAAACTAATTGGTGGATACATAAGTGTCCTCTCCCTACTCACGAACCTCGAAAGTCCAACACTAGTGACACAGAGGCAACGCACGCCTTCTACTCGGATGTGTTTGATATTCACTTGGATGAGGGGAGCCTTTTTCGCTCCCATTCGATCTCTTTCTGCAATCACATCCTTTAACCGAAAGGCGCTCGGAAGGGTTTGTATGAAGACCTGGAGGAAAACACCCATTTGTGTGTGCACTCTTCAGTTCTCTTAACCCAACGCACGTTTGGGGAAACATCCCTTCCTAACCCACTTGAAGAACAATAAACTTAGTTGGAACGAGTATTGTGTTTCATTGATTGCCTCAAAGTATGGTATATACCATTTACGTGTCATTCCTGAACTCCAGATATGTTAATCTCGGCCACGTAAGTCCTTGCTCGTGATGTGCGTTTGTGAGGTTGTGGGTTCGAAAATCACTATTGCGAGCACATCACGCTTCTTTCGGCTCAAAGTGACTTCATTAGTATTTCACGACACCAGAGCACGTTTGCTAGTAGGCCTAAGCATGTGACTAGGCAAAACGTTTGAGGATCAGTGGTGGTCAGATAAACGAAAATAATCGTTCAGCTACCATGCCACTTGAAGGAAGCACGAGGGCCGGGATACAGGCAGGTTGTCCAAGCCTAGACAGGAAACGTCGAGAGGCAGAGGTAGGGTTCGAACCACGGACCTTTCGATCAGTAAATTCGCACTCTATTCACAGAGCCATCGTAGTTGAGTAACTAGATAGCTCCAGCCAAAAAGCCGTCAGGGATGTTGAAGACAATGTGTTGCGCCAATTTCCAATGACAAAGTCCCTCCGATTGATCACGCATCTCACATGTCTTCTTCTAAGTAGTCAAATTCTTTCCATAAAGAGCTGTTGTGTTGACCATGTTAAGCGATAGAGACAAGACGCCCTGGTATGGAGTCGCTCGCCGTTTTCGAAAGCGATTTTGGTAAAAAATTAGTCAAGCATTCGTAAGTTGTCATATTAAGCATGGTGACAAGTACTATGATTACAAAACAGAAAAGAGGAGTCCCGTTTTACTGTCCCACAATATCCATTTTCAAAGCATGATAACAGCCTTATTTACCGGGTTTTTACACTGTCCCACCACTGGGATAGTTTTTCTTTGTTTAGTTCGTGAAAAGAAGTGAAAAGAAAGTTGGGAAGATGCGCGATGATGTTTGGTTTGGCACTATTTCAACGATGAGGTATGTGTACATGGAGTGAGTCTGCAGCTGATCCATTGACTAACATCCACCGACCCCACACGGACCTATAGAAGTAGGCGACCACGATCCTGGTTGATGGCAAATGAGTAGGCTGATGATTTGTCAACTTTGAAGGTACTGCCGCTTCTTCCTTCCTGAGATGAACCATAGACACAGTGAGCATCCCACGAAGCTCCACGGAGGTTCAAACCAACCTCCTGATACTTATTAGGTAAATACAAAAGCCTTCGGTTGCAAGAAACTGATCGGTACTTTGATGAACGGGCACTCGAACAAAGGTTAATAATAACACTATCGAGTAGTTCAGGGCCATATGTGGTGTCTGCTATTCGCCGATCAGCCTCAACCTCTAGCATGTTGATCAGCTGCAGCCAGTAAGCACGGTCTAATGAGGATCTGTCAGTCATTTGGTAACAAATCTCTCTGAAGGTTCGCCCAGTCGTTGATCCAATAATAACAAGCGTCAAACTACAAGCAAATTCTCTGTCCGCTGCTTGCGTACATGTTCCCCCCTGAAAAACTATCTGATTTGTCACGTTGCCCCTTCACACCACCATGCAGACAGTTGAACATGCACCGTTGAACGTACACATATAAACGGCTGAGGAACAGTCACTGTCTTGTCAATTCCGAATTACAGTCACCGGTCGAATCCGTAATAGGGTTCGTGTGATGTGAGGACATGAAGCTCAATGGAGCGATCGAGAGGGCGAATGCTACCCAACGAGAACTACCATTAGTACAAAATGAATATCGGTAATGCAATAGCCAATGAGATAGATAACGAGAAGTGAGTCTTCGGCGTGAACGTTGCATGAAGTTGCAGCTTTCGTTCCTGTTTCCTGTGAGGTTGCTCCCCAAACTTATGGATGTCAGGATAAGGGGGCAAATGAGATACACAATGGCCACAGAGATAACAAACGAAATAATAAGTAAATAAATAACACACTTCGGTGATGTATTGGCAAGTCGTGAAGCGCGAGAGGAAAACCCCGTGTTAGTCAACTGTTCAAACAAGTCAACGTGTTTCAGAGCAAACCTCACCTTATTAAATTTAGGAAAATTAAACGCTAAACATTGCGTGAAACATTGCTGCCATCGCGCGTGTAAAGTTGGGTGCGATGGGTTGGTCTATTCCACTCGATGTGGCTTGTTCATCGTTAGGTATTACAGGCCGACGGTCGGCGATCACTCATCCAGTAGCATCTAATGTGTCACATTCAACAAGAATTTATCCAGGGGCAATTCCCAGCTTGATGGCATATCCGAACGACGTGGCATGTACCTGACCCACTCAAAGCCATTTATAATAACCTTATAGATGACGTCACAAATGCAGTTTAGTATACACCTCCAGTATCCAGTGCTATACTTGCGCAAGTATACTTGATCTTTTGGACTGAGCACTCACTTTTGTATGTTGGAATGAATACCAATGGTGTAACTCCTTACTGTTGGTGCCTCGTTGGTGAAATCATATCGAAAGGACACGTTCACTGATCGACCAGGAGTTCCGCTAAAGTCAAACCATTTTGCACGGTGTGGTTTTATGTAGGCGCGTAGATTGAAAGACGGCTGTTTATACGTTGCACAGTCGTCCTTTGATTGTGCCACTTTGGAATTGCCCATCTGAACTCTGCTATATATCCCTCCCTGACTATTCTGTGTCGGATAATAGAGAGAATCTCTGCATTTCCTGTGAAACAAAGAGTTCTGGGAATTCTCCTGAGATGAACTGACGGCCACTATCAGTTACCAGTATCTCTGACACTGAACCACATAGGTCGGTGGTTAAAGGAGAATATGTTATGAGACATAGGATCGGGAACCCGGGCAGACAAACTTACTGACTGGCTAGAAGTCTAGCGAGAGAAAAACCGTTTGGTATGGTGTGATGTAGCTTAGACCCATGGATCTAAAGAAACTCGTTTATACGTTGCATAGTCATGCCTTGATTCTACCACTTTGGAATCTGAACGTTCCGACGAAATTTCTCCCCTGACTACTCGATGTCGGATGATTGAGGGAAGCTCTGCTATCCTGCATTCCATGCAAAACAAAAGTTTCTGGAATTATCCTGAGGTAAATTTACAGTGGTTCAGGACCCTAGGGAGTCTCTAATGGACCGAACAAATTATTGATGTGAGTCAGATATAATGTCACAAGGAGAACAATCCAGGGAAACTCTTGACCCACAGTTCACAAAAGGAAATTCTTCAGTTCCGTATTTCGTTGAACCACCACACCAAGAAGAGAAGGTCCAATTTCATGGTATTCCAAACCTCCGGTAGTCGCAATACTAATCCACTAATATGGGTGGATAAGTTCAGGGCTTGGGAATTAATACCAGCCGATGTTATTCGACCGACAGTCACTCAGCAAGAGACAGAAACTCCCGTTGAGCCCAGGAAACGAGGACTTGTTCGGTATTTCATTAAAACGAACTTTGTACAACAACGTGACCGATATTCATAGGGAGAAGGAAGGGATATTGAGTATGGAAAATAGCATCAAAGAAAAAGGGACGCAGGAGACACTTTGAGGAGAATCCCATCCACACACAGAGATGAGGGCAAGATTATGGGTGAGGTACTCGTGAGGAGCTTCACGGGACCATATCACGCAATGGTGCTTGTTGATTATGCCATCCACGGAAAAATTTATTTCACCGCTCCATAGAATGTTGGGAACGATTTCTTCATTGTCCAGCAACCAGTTAGCGAACGTGACACGTTACTCCTTGTCTTCTTCCGAGATGTTTTGTAATAAAGTGAAATGATACGGGTAGAGATGAAGGTGGCGTCGCATAATACGATGCACGCTGGCGCGGGGAATGTTGGTCAACTGAGACACCTGAGTTATTGACGAAGATGCCATGGTGCTCTGAGACTGAAGTTGCTCGACGGCATTCCGTATAATGGGCGCTCTTTCATCACTCAAAGACTTTCTTCCTCTGCCAGGAAAATCCAATACAGATCCAGTGGACTCGTCGAGCAACTTCAGTGTCTTGCAACATCTTTTGTAATGTCAATTTGTTCGCAGTAAACCTCCGTAATGCAAGGATGTCCACATAAAAAATGATAAATACTTAAACTGGTGTTGAAGTTCAACACGGGTATTATTTTTTGCGTCTACTATGAGACACTCTGTAGATGACATCTCACTCATCACAAACAGTATGAGCCGAAAACCTGCCCTCTGTTTTAAACACGGCAAAGGTATTTATTCGGTCGTGAATTTGAGCAGGTCAACAAACCGACATTTTTGGATGTTATGATCGCTAGACGGTATTATGTCCCGTTGGACAATAAATAAACTTTACGAGTTTCCCACAAACCTACTTTATTCCGGAGAACTAGACAAATTTACACCTCGGATACAGGAAATTGAATTACTCAAAGATGACTTTGGTCAAATAACTACTCAGAATTCTATATGGAAAAGCACCCTGCTCCAAGTGATAACCTGAATGTATACCTAATAGCACCAAAAAACATTTACACTAATGTACTCTGCCAATCTAAATGGATACTAAACCTATCGCTGCATCGCAGTTGTAAGGTGCCACAGTTGTACCGCTGCCACCAGCAGAAGTGCCCAATTCTGTTTCGTCTACGATTTATTGCACTTATGAGTTCAACTGCAGTTGTGGTTGTATGAACATCGGTCGAACTAAGAGGTTTGAAGCACGAGCAAGTGTACATGTTCTCAAAACTCCGAGCGACGTCAACTGACTCAAGCCAATTCTGATTGATCGAAGTTTTGGGGTTTTCGCGGGATATGCATCTTGTTCCTAGTCACACCACCCTCGTTTGAACGGTCGTCCTACTGTCCCGGCGTAATTATTCCGTTGAGTCCACACCAAAGGGAGGCACTAGGCTCGAGTTTTGCTCTCGTTAGAGGTCATCAGCAGTGCATATCCAATGGCCGTGCCGGGATTTGAACCCCGGATACCTGACATGTGAGGCGAGCGTGTAACTACTACTCCACCAACGCACGTTGGACGCATCTGAATTTTCATGTCTGAACAGGGGAACGTGTTCACACTTGAGCGATGTGATTGGTGTACCCGACTCATCGAACGACGAACCAGTAACTGTCCTGGTTGTGACGATCAATTGACCCGCCAGTCAGGACTTCCTAGTCAGGTAGCCTGACACTCGCTTGAAACCGACTGGGCAATTTTTTGGTTGCAGTTTTGCCGGATAGGTATTTTGTTCATAGTCTGATTGAATTCAGGGTCAAATAATCGATCGCCAGACATCTAATCGACTGGGGACACAGCTGTTTCAGTAGGTTCACGAAGTAGGTGGTCACAGAGAATTACCTCGAGAACATATTGATTAATTGTTTTAAGCCTATCCTCTGCACTCAGAACAACCCAAAGGTCACTCGAACACTGCCTTTGTTCTATTGGTTGACCATGTTGTTTTATGTTCAGATAGATGCTGTAATCTGCACCGTTCACATGAGTGTCAATGCGTGCAAACTGTGCTATTTGCAGACTGATGGTTTATAAAGCCCCCCAATATTACACTACCTTCCTGAAAGATAGTAGTGACGATTTCGAAACTGCACAAAACTTCGCGAAGTACGCACACTTGCACACCAAGTTGGTCCCAACTGAATCTCAGCTGAACCGATCGTGGGCTGTCGAAGAGTCTTCAACAACCCTGTGAATAGTTTCCCTCTGAAAACTGTACTGGTTTGTCTTCAATACCTAGCCAACTGTAACACGAGGCTGCCTTTACACAGCAACTTCATTTGAAGACTATCAAAAAAACGAGAGATGCAGCATGCATTCAATTACTTCCCCCGTTTAGTTCAAGTAGAACATGTAGTTGGCGGAATATTGGAATACCGCCTCCAAGAAGGGTGAAACCGGTTGTGAGCCGTCGAAAATTTTTCTGCGACCCGATAAGTAGTGTCCATTGTTGTGGACCCATGAATTTCGACGTTACTGGAAGTTCTATTTGGTTCAGTCATAAGACGTCGATCGCTACGCTGAAATGACCACTCATTTCCCATTGGCTTCTCACAGCGTAAGTACTCAGAGACTAAGCCAGTATGCAATTAGCTCCTACTTAGGTATACCATAGATTTGAGTCGTTTTGAAGACGCCGACATAACTGCATAATGCATGTTCTGGTAGGAATATCTGCTGAAGCTTTTGGGAAAACACTGGACGTGTCTCTTCGTGTTATGCAGTTTCTAACCCAGTCACCGCCATAATAAATACACTTGTTGATTGATCAGCATCAGTAAGCAAACCAAAGAGTATATTCCCCACGCCCCCTCCTCCGATCTAATTAACCCCATCACTTTAACATTGTTATCCCGGAAGTATTAATGTTGCGAATTGTCAGGTCGCGCCCAGACATGGAAAAAGTACACGCGCAAAGGGTGACGCATCCCCAAGGTCACCATCTGTACGACACGCTCGGAAAGCAGGTGCGTTGGCGGAGCACACCAAGCACGGCTTAGCAACATAAGGCCAGTGGAGCGGGGCTGAAACTGCTTAAGACCGGAGCACCGCCATTGGCTGTGCAGAACGAACAAGTGAACGACCATATCTGGCCATTTAGTCATCCTATATATTCAAGCAGAAGCTCTGTATGTTTTGTCTTGACAATACAGCCGTGTCCCGAGTGCTCTGTCTTCTTATCGCGTAGTCTGGCAGGCTCAGTGCAGACGTAACCAATAGACGGCCACCCACGATTTGAAGACAATTTTGGCGTGACCAGGTTGATAAGCTCTCTGGTAACCCCAATGGAAATATCTGCCCTTGAGCGGTTATTCAGACTCACATTTCTGATGATTGAATTGCTTTCAAGATATTGACTGTCGTTTATTTTTATCCCACTTCGTTCTGTGGCGTCTAGGTGGAAAACAGACAAGGTGAAACACATCCGGTGCATTGTGCAACAGTTCATTACTTCGTGTTCATTTTCGTGACCGATAGGTCTTGTTTCAACACTACCGAATCTCACGTTATCTCAGTTGTCCTATGTAAATGCAACCCCTGGGATTCCAAACACATGTCTCGCTTGGGCGTTTCAGGGCAATGATTCACCGGCTCCCACATTGCAAAGTTAGCTGAAGTAATGTGCCCTTCGAACGGCACCACTCAACCTTATAGAAGCCTTAACTGTGGAAGAGAATTTAAGTTCACGGATTTCCCAAGTGGTGTGTTCGATCATTTGAGTGAGTGCCGTTGTCAGGATCACCCGTTGAGTGCGCTTGGAGAACTGTCCAGCGCTACTGATCAAACACGCTCATTCGCAAACTAAATTGATGACGACTGGAGTCCGAACTTCCGGTGACATTGTCTTTTTGTGCAGCGAATCTGACAGCAACGATTTCCTTCAAAAAAACATCCTAGGTATGCCGGGAAAAGTCGAAAAAAGCCGCAAATAGTCAAAGTTCTGTTAATCCACTGCAACTTGGTCAAGATACTTTGAAATTTCATAACCCAGGCTAGAAAGGACTCGGGTATGGATTCACTGTTCAGTGTTGAATTCAAACCTTAAAGTGATTGCCTCGATCCCTGTGAATGCCACTAACCTACGAGGGAAACCATTTCAGCTTTGGACGCCATATCGGATGGTGTACCGGATGAGTGAGTATCCTGATGAGTGCCCCGTCTACTGGTTATCGGAGAGAAGGAAACCCGACGAGATTAAAGTTGTGGGCACAACCCAGTGGTTAAGGCCAGATAGCTCAATGGTTAGAGTACGAATCTTTGACCGGAAGGTTCGTGGTTCGACCCCGACCTCGACCTCCCCTGTCTAGGCTCGGACAACCCAGCAGTAGCCCAGCCCTCCTGCTTCCTTCGGGTGGCATGACAGCTAGGCACCGAAGGGGTGTTACAGCTGGACCGTTTCTTTTTACGGTCATCTGCCGACAGCCGGTAGGTTGAGTGAGCATACACATATGAGAGTACAGTCTGAATCACTTGTCCACTAGAAAAGTCCTAGAAATGGGACGGTTGTGTGTGGCAACATACCGGTTGGGACTAAGACCTCAAATCATAATCCACAAGTGACCATGTGAGAACAACAAATTAAACCTTCAGTAGTTTTACACCTGGACATACGAGGATATTCGCCAGGCGTGCATATCCTCACATTTGATGTAACATAGACAATTCCTTTACAGTTATTGGGGTGCCACTTCTGAACGGATACTTGTCCTTTTGTCCCTGGCATCTCTTAGGAACCGAGTGTCTGACGGATGACCTTTCCCTTTAATTTAGACCCAAAGTTACCTGGCATTCTGCTGTGATTGTATGCTCTCATATGAAGATGTACGTGCTGATTAATTTTCCGAGCCAAGTCAGATAGTCCGTGTCTGTTGCGAAGGTCACTTTGAGGAACAAACCGATTTCTTCCCGCACCTACAACTGGATCTAGGAGGAGTATATGCGAAATCTTGATCATCATCAGCATCA
>NW_008751657.1:9656417-9657489 GCF_000715545.1 Opisthorchis viverrini | reverse complement strand
TAACATCGACTTGGTTGTTGCCACCTTTGTCCTGGTCGTGGTTGCACCATCTCAGGTCCTCTTCATCAGCCGGACTTAAAGCACACGCTCATCCCTCTTGTTCCCTTAAGCGATCGCATACATATGAAATATAAATATCGCTTTTATCTGATTACCAAAAGTCGCGGCAAGCGCCTGTTCGTTATCTGCCATTCGTTGCTTAAGGCTGACGACACTGACTGAGTTAGTAAAGAACTATGGTCCTATCTTTCTGTTTGGTTCAAGTAGTAGCTTAAAATCGCTTCCATTATCTAGGAAGCCTTCTCCAAACTAGTCATTATCTGCCCGTCGTCTGCACAACAGAGACCCTCTGGTTGGATTCTTTAGCTAGGCCAAATACCACCACTGCCGTCATGCAAGAATGAAAATTCCGGAGGAGTATGTATCGAAAACATCAGGGGTTACACTGTGTGAGCAGGTTGCCGGAGGCGTGCTATAATCTATCCATCCAGCTGAGTAGCCTTTTGGGTGTTCTGTAAGTGAGAAAGTTTGCACGGCCTTTTAACAATTTCTCATTTTATTGGTAGTCTCACCAATGGTCTTCATTACTCATAGCACGGTGGCTGCGTTGGTATTATTATAGTATTCCATTTCCATCTTTACTGGCCTGTAAACGATCAATCTGGAAAATCGAAGACTTCATAATGTCAAGCTATCTTAGTTTTTGAGGTACCACTCATGAAAACGAACCAAAATGGGACTCACCAATTTTACCTGCCATTGGCACGCCACCTTTGAAGAAGAAAGCATTTGCTCAGTTTCGGACCTCGCTCGATAACAGCACTTCTTTTTAAAGGCGTGTCCTGTAATCACACTTATCTTGTACCCGATTTGGAGGCGGAAGCGGATGATGAAGCAAAATGAAATCATTGTTTGCAATCTGGGACTGTAATGATATAAGTTCTGCCAAGAGACAAACTAGGGAGTTTTCAAAGTTATGGATTCTGCGGGCAGTTAGGCTATCTCAGTTGCATGTTTCAGTCAAATTTCGCTCGTAAGTTTTGTTCAGTTGAGCAAACTTTAAGGTAGCTTA
>NW_008751657.1:9654484-9655485 GCF_000715545.1 Opisthorchis viverrini | reverse complement strand
ATCGGGATGCACAAAGGCGCAATCCTAGCAGTTGCTGTACGCAGTCCAGGTGAGGGAAAACGCGTTCAATTAGCATGACTAAAAGCTATGGTTGGCATTGTCCTCTGACGATCTCGCTGCGCTTTATGACGTAATCCAGATTGGTGTCGCCATGGTGTCTAGCGGGAAAATCCACACCGGGATGTTAGTTATTCATGTGCAGATATATGAAAACTCTACATCATTTTCCGAACGGTTCTGCATTCACGGGATCATTCACACAAGCACATAAACTCTGACACTGTGCGGTGGGCGGATTCATTTTTTGTTAGTATAATGAACACAAGGTGAGCTTCACAAATAATTATGTTATGTCGATGTTCGGTGAACCAAATCATTCATATTGTTACGACTGGCGAACATAACAAGTGCACCTGACATTCATTCTCCTACCTTGGGGGAATTTGAGCTTGATTTTCTGTAGATGGTTTCTCCCCTATGAAGGACACCACGGAAATTTGAAATAGCATAAGACTTGATTTTGTGTTTTGTGTTAAGAAAACTTTTGATCACATGTAAAATAGCGGTATTAAGCTACCTTAAAGTTTGCTCAACTGAACAAAACTTACGAGCGAAATTTGACTGAAACATGCAACTGAGATAGCCTAACTGCCCGCAGAATCCATAACTTTGAAAACTCCCTAGTTTGTCTCTTGGCAGAACTTATATCATTACAGTCCCAGATTGCAAACAATGATTTCATTTTGCTTCATCATCCGCTTCCGCCTCCAAATCGGGTACAAGATAAGTGTGATTACAGGACACGCCTTTAAAAAGAAGTGCTGTTATCGAGCGAGGTCCGAAACTGAGCAAATGCTTTCTTCTTCAAAGGTGGCGTGCCAATGCCAGGTAAAATTGGTGAGTCCCATTTTGGTTCGTTTTCATGAGTGGTACCTCAAAAACTAAGATAGCTTGACATTATGAAGTCTTCGATTTTCCAGATTGATCGTTTACAGGCCAGT
>NW_008751657.1:9640527-9654059 GCF_000715545.1 Opisthorchis viverrini | reverse complement strand
CGCTCCTTCTCGAACCCAATTTAAAGCACTATTAGACATTTATTTATGCGAACCCTCGCGCTGGCAAGCATACTACCCCGCGCTGAGGACATAAAGGGCAGTGCTACACCCTCTTTCCACTTGTGCCTTTCAGGTGAACGACAGCCACTGACCGACAAGAACAAAACCAACCCGGGAAAGTTGGGCAAAAGCCTCGATTATGTGTATGAATCCGTTAATCCGTGATTAAACGCTGTCTACGAACTAAGACTAGCACCCATTGGGCCTACTGCAGGAGGGAGGCCTGCATGGCCTTTGTGATCGCAGCTAATTAAAGGACCAGCGTGAAAAATGGGTATCCAGTCAAAAAAACTGGTTAGACTTATGGACGGGCTGGAATCCAAAAATGTTTCTTCAACATCTGACCTTGAAATTCTTGTTTCGCGGGTTGTTAAGGTCGAAGGTTAAACGTTTGAAGCGAAGTTCATATTTTTAAGACAATTTATGGCCTAGTATATCTCCGAGAAAACGGTGATTAAGTTTCTTGAGATTTTTTCATCTTTTCTTTCTGGATTGGATTTTGAAATATGAACATGAACAGCAGTGACGTCTTTTTTGTTCGCACAAACTCAAAATGGAGAAACCATTGGCGAACTGTATAGGGAAGCTTTTCCGTCATGGCGGCATGTATCCCTTCAGATAAAGCCAGAGAATATGTCACAGCTATTTTCTTTTTTTATCATAGTCAGTAAGCTCCGTCAACTGTATGGCAAGGTTCTATCTTCATCGGTGTACTAACTAGGGAAATTAGTTTACCTTTGTGCAGACTTGTGAAATTTGGCGGACAGTACAATGAAATGGTTTGTGCCTTGGGGTTCCGGCATAAGTTCAGCGGATTTGGAATTTGTTCAGGATGCATGCAATACGCTGTCGGGAAATTATATGATATGGTGAGCCAAGGGAAAACCATCAGACTGGGTATGACAGTCGCAGCACCGTCATCCCCACGTCGTACTTTGGTTCGTGGATAGCTCCGTAACTGAGTCAGTTCGGGTCGTCATTGTAGAAGGATTGGCCAGGTAATCGTAACAAATTAGGAAGAGGACGGATCAAGATTATTCTCAGGTCTGTTAATGACGCGCGGTATTTCGCTGTTTCCATCCAAATGGAACAATAAGATAGACGTGCTTACGGTTGGGACGCAAAATAATAAAATGTGTCAACAAGTTGAACTAAACGGTATTATGATGAATTAAACTGCAGCCTTAAATAGCAGGCAGCCAATAGGCATCAAAATGTGTAACTGCTGCTGTTTAGCGGCACTGTTCGATTTAAAAAACGGTATTGGATATTCAGGTGGGCATAGCAGGTACGCGGTCATTGCACACTGATTTGGGTTACAATAAATATGAGAAACGTGTATTAGCACAATTGCGGGCACACCATATAGCTCGGAGAATGCAGCGACAATAAATTAGAGCAAACATTGGTATGCCTTGCTATGGGCGCCAGCTCAGACGATAAGTTTGCCGAAGAATGGCGCAGTTGCAGTACAAAGAAAAGCGTGAGGGATTTGCAAAACTAGTTCTGCCATATGCAGCGTACCATGGTTATTTGGTGAGTCAGCAATTTTCGCTGTACTATAAACGATGATTTGGTTTCATATGAATATTGCCCGGGATAAACCCTGAAACTAAATCAACCTTAATTTAATGGCACAGGCGTTCGAAAAAGTTGCTTTTATTTTACATTTCTCCTTCTTTTATAGCATAAGACGGAGCGCGCGACCTAGCGTTAGTTGGAGAATATCTTTGTGATGAGGGTATACAGCTCAAGTGAGAGTTACAAGCATGCGGTTTTTGCATCGTTGAGGAGGGTAGATTGGGAAGTTGTGGACATTTTATCGCAGTGCTTAGTCAATTTTTGAGCTCGTTAAGCGTTAAAAAGCCCGATCACTTAGAACAATTGTAGAAGAGGAGCCAAGGCGCATTGAGAAGATGTATTTTGGAGATTCAGGGTGTATGGGCCATTTAGAGGACGAAGGCGGGATTGATGAACTAATGGTGACTTATGTTACTTTTATGCGGGTTGAAGGACAGATGTTCCTGGGTAATGAGATGTAGTAAACCTTTCACTCTGCAGCTAGATTATCATCATTACCAGAGACAGGTTGTATCAGAAGTCGCTCCCTTAGCAGCCGTCTATTTGGATATTGGAGACACACTTGTGTAAATTAAAATGGGTGGCAACACCTCTTAAGATGCACGGTGAATGAAATTCTTGCAAGACCATGGGATAAATGATGAGTTGGATGAGACCCAAACCTATATGATAGACATGGAAGAAGCCTCAGAGTAGTTTTAAATAGCGAGCGGCCTTCAGCATGATTTGTATGCCTTAAACGCGGAAGCTATCTCGTATATAGCCGAAAACCGAATACCACAAATAAGTTGGTCTATAAATGTCTATAAACGGCTCCAGATAGTGAAAGTTGGTTAGTAACACTGCAGTTGCATGTTTGATGGTTACAAGTTATGGTGAAGACGGCAGAAGCTTTGTCTATATTTGTTTTTATGTTATCAGCACAAGTTTGATCCAGGAAGCTTGGGGGAAAGCCACGATCCTGAGAATCAACGCGCGAACATGTGAAGCAGAAGAAGAGTGAAGTTAGCATTTAGTGCCATAAGTTAACAGATTTGATACCAAGTGCCCGCCCACTCACTAGATCGTTCCTAGGGTTTACTCCATGGTGCACATGTGAAGAGGCATGTGCTCAAGTCCATCGCAGATGATCTTACTACTGGCTTGCATATAGGTCTCTAGGTTTGAATTCGCTTCGGCCAGTAATGCGTGCGACCACTGAATCTCGCCATTAAATCGTCGTCATACATACGAATTCTTCACTACTGGCAAGGGACTTATTGTGCATATACTAGGTTTAACTTTGACGGTGATTCCAGCTTTCGCGTGGACACCGGTCAGGCATTGAAGACAAAGGGGATTTATTAAGCACTTGATGAGTTAGGCTTTACAACCTTGTTTTTTAAATGATATTGCCGAAGATGTTCATGACTTTCAATTAATCGAATATTCCTCCCGTCGGATGAAAACGGTTTCCTGAAAATGGGAACTGGATTGACCGTACATAAATCTTTTACACATGCAAATAATAAATAAGGGCATATTATTTGCCATGGGTCGTTGTATATTTTCAAGGTGTTTGCGTGGTAGACGGAAAATATGTATGAGTATGAGGGATAATCATTAGCAGTTGGATCACGATATCATGTACAGTGACGTCCCACAATCAGAGGCGTGTAAAGGTACCGGCCTGTCAGTTACTATAAATAAACATAGGCTCTGTATTAGGCAGTGAAGCATACCTGGAGACTCAATCGGGATGCACAAAGGCGCAATCCTAGTAGTTGCTGTACGCAGTCCAGGTGAGGGAAAACGCGTTCAATTAGCATGACTAAAAGCTATGGTTGGCATTGTCCTCTGACGATCTCGCTGCGCTTTATGACGTAATCCAGATTGGTGTCGCCATGGTGTCTAGCGGGAAAATCCACACCGGGATGTTAGTTATTCATGTGCAGATATATGAAAACTCTACATCATTTTCCGAACGGTTCTGCATTCACGGGATCATTCACACAAGCACATAAACTCTGACACTGTGCGGTGGGTGGATTCATTTTTTGTTAGTATAATGAACACAAGGTGAGCTTCACAAATAATTATGTTATGTCGATGTTCGGTGAACCAAATCATTCATATTGTTACGACTGGCGAATATAACAAGTGCACCTGACATTCATTCTCCTACCTTGGGGGAATTTGAGCTTGATTTTCTGTAGATGTTTTCTCCCCTTTGAAGGACACCACGGAAATTTGAAATAGCATAAGACTTGATTTTGTGTTTTGTGTTAAGAAAACTTTTGATCACATGTAAAATAGCGGTATTAAGCTACCTTAAAGTTTGCTCAACTGAACAAAACTTACGAGCGAAATTTGACTGAAACATGCAACTGAGATAGCCTAACTGCCCGCAGAATCCATAACTTTGAAAACTCCCTAGTTTGTCTCTTGGCAGAACTTATATCATTACAGTCCCAGATTGCAAACAATGATTTCATTTTGCTTCATCATCCGCTTCCGCCTCCAAATCGGGTACAAGATAAGTGTGATTACAGGACACGCCTTTAAAAAGAAGTGCTGTTATCGAGCGAGGTCCGAAACTGAGCAAATGCTTTCTTCTTCAAAGGTGGCGTGCCAATGCCAGGTAAAATTGGTGAGTCCCATTTTGGTTCGTTTTCATGAGTGGTACCTCAAAAACTAAGATAGCTTGACATTATGAAGTCTTCGATTTTCCAGCTTGATCGTTTACAGGCCAGTAAAGGTGGAAATGGAACACTATAATAATACCAACGCAGCCACCGTGCTATGAGTAATGAAGACCATTGGTGAGACTACCAATAAAATGAGAAATTGTTAAAAGGCCGTGCAAACTTTCTCACTTACAGAACACCCAAAAGGCTACTCAGCTGGATGGATAGATTATAGCACGCCTCCGGCAACCTGCTCACACAGTGTAACCCCTGATGTTTTCGATACATACTCCTCCGGAATTTTCATTCTAGCATGACGGCAGTGGTGGTGTCTGGCCTAGCTAAAGAATCCAACCAGAGGGTCTCTGTTGTGCAGACGACGGGCAGATAATGACTAGTTTGGAGAAGGCTTCCTAGATAATGGAAGCGATTTTAAGCTACTACTTGAACCAAACAGAAAGATAGGACCATAGTTCTTTACTAACTCAGTCAGTGTCGTCAGCCTTAAGCAACGAATGGCAGATAACGAACAGGCGCTTGCCGCGACTTTTGGTAATCAGATAAAAGCGATATTTATATTTCATATGTATGCGATCGCTTAAGGGAACAAGAGGGATGAGCGTGTGCTTTAAGTCCGGCTGATGAAGAAGACCTGAGATGGTGTGACCACAACCAGGACAAAGGTGGCAACAACCAAGTCGATGTTAGAATTTAGCCTCCCAGAGCTTCTCAGGCTACTCGTTTTACTATTTTCGAAATCCAGACGTAAGGACAGTTGTCCTTTGCTTTCATTTCGTGGTGCCGCTAAATAAAGAATAACCGGGACAAATCCACACCAGTAGCCACAGGAAGACAACAATTCTCTTTGTGGATTTCCTGAATTAAAGGCAAATATAAGAAACACCAAAGATGAGCAAAACACTCGTGCAACTAGAGGTGGTGAGTATGAGAATGCACCATGGGGCTAATCTCTCTCTCCAGGGCCTACCCGATAATCACACGAGGTTTTCATCTCTCGTACACTCTATCAGATCTTTGGGTTGGCAAGGCGCCAAGCGGTCAGAACCATCGCTTGTGGATTAATAAGTAAGTCCTGCTACCACCCACTTTACGCGGTTGGTGTAAGAACAAAGGGAGTGAAACACTTCAGTCAGTTCGAGCAAGTCAGCAGCATAAAAGCCACTGGAACGGGCAATTTGCCGAGGCAAATGAGACGGCAGCTACCCGATGGATCATCGAAGTAGAATTGAGAGCGTTTAAATATAGCCAAACGACGATAAGTCATTGACACAAACCGTCATATCAAGTACAGGCGCACCACACTGTTATGTATGCGTGAATGCTTGGGACGTTAAAACCGAGCAAGAATTTCATTCACCGTGCATCTTAAGACCCACTGTTTGATGCGTGCGTACTGCTTGCGGCGCAGGATGGTTTTGATGAATGAGGAAATGGAGCTTCGATTTGGCTTGATACTGCCTCTCTCGTGACACACAAAGCGTTGCCAACAATTTAACGGCAACACATTGTTTTAACTGTCTGTTTGCTCCCACAGGAGTTCCCTGTGTTTCTGGTTGTAGTTCATCCAGACGATTATCCACTGTAGGCCATAAACTTAGGAAGAATCGTAGGCTGTTCCATGAATTCCGTGATTTCTCTTTCCTTATTGTAATTAACGAGCTTATGACTGATATTATCACAGCCAATCTCGCTCTTGAAAATCGCGAATATTCAACCGCCGTAGCCCATGCTCTACAATCTAAGATGCTGTGGTGTCTCTTTCACTGGCGTTGCTTCCCAAATTCATCTGCAGTTTCAAATATTTTGCCCACTGACAGAAAGCCTCTGTCTGACCCTGCTGACATTTTAGAATCCTTAAACTATTACTTCACTAGCTGCAATGTTCCCTCCGCATCGACCCTATCTACTCATTGCTCCCCACCTGGTTACGAAGTAACCACATCCGCCAACGAGACATACCCTAACCTCCGCTCACTCTCACTTATTTTGTTTGACGTAACATCGTGTCTCGTCTGTCTTAGGGACTCCATTCGTCAGGCGCTGAGTGTATCCCTTCGCTTGTCTTAAAAGCTGAAGGCTCGGATGTCCCCGCCATCATCCTTAACCTCTCCAATATCCCCCTTATCCCTGGCATATTCTCGAGTCAGTGGAAGCACTCTACCATCGTTCCACACCATAAATCAATTCCACGAAATGCTCTAGCCAGCTTACGTGGCATGCACCATACCTGCTTACTCCTTCGAATCCTGGAGTGCCTTATCACCCGCTCACCACCAAAATCTTTATTAATTGGCGGTTTGGGTTTATGGCACGGCAGTCAGCTAGCACATGCCGGGTCGATTTCTCTAGTCATATTTTCTCCGCCTACAATGCGGTACCGTCTATTATTCTTATATATCTTGATATTCGCAAGGCGCTGGACCAAGTTACCCTCGGTGCACTCCTCAAATAATGACGATCTACGGGATTCGTGGCCCGGTACTGCGATGGTTCACTTCTTGCCTCCCTGGGAGAACCCAGGCCACCAAAATCGGGAATCAATCCTCTTCCCCCCTTCCCAATACCAGTGGAGCTGTTCAGGGAAGTGTGCTTTGCGCTCTACTGTCTTTACAGGGCCTACCCGATAATCACACGAGGTTTTCATCTCTCGTACACTCTATCAGATCTTTGGGTTGGCAAGGCGCCAAGCGGTCAGAACCATCGCTTGTGGATTAATAAGTAAGTCCTGCTACCACCCACTTTACGCGGTTGGTGTAAGAACAAAGGGAGTGAAACACTTCAGTCAGTTCGAGCAAGTCAGCAGCATAAAAGCCACTGGAACGGGCAATTTGCCGAGGCAAATGAGAAGGCAGCTACTCGATGGATCATCGAAGTAGAATTGAGAGCGTTTAAATATAGCCAAACGACGATAAATCGTTGACACAAACCGTCATATCAAGTACAGGCGCACCACACTGTTATCTATGCGTGAATGATTGGGACGTTAAAACCGAGCAAGAATTTCATTCACCGTGCATCTTAAGACCCACTGTTTGATGCGTGCGTACTGCTTGCGGCGCAGGATGGTTTTGATGAATGAGGAAATGGAGCTTCGATTTGGCTTGATACTGCCTCTCTCGTGACACACAAAGCGTTGCCAACAATTTAACGGCAACACATTGTTTTAACTGTCTGTTTGCTCCCACAGGAGTTCCCTGTGTTTCTGGTTGTAGTTCATCCAGACGATTATCCACTGTAGGCCATAAACTTAGGAAGAATCGTAGGCTGTTCCATGAATTCCGTGATTTCTCTTTCCTTATTGTAATTAACGAGCTTATGACTGATATTATCACAGCCAATCTCGCTCTTGAAAATCGCGAATATTCAACCGCCGTAGCCCATGCTCTACAATCTAAGATGCTGTGGTGTCTCTTTCACTGGCGTTGCTTCCCAAATTCATCTGCAGTTTCAAATATTTTGCCCACTGACAGAAAGCCTCTGTCTGACCCTGCTGACATTTTAGAATCCTTAAACTATTACTTCACTAGCTGCAATGTTCCCTCCGCATCGACCCTATCTACTCATTGCTCCCCACCTGGTTACGAAGTAACCACATCCGCCAACGAGACATACCCTAACCTCCGCTCACTCTCACTTATTTTGTTTGACGTAACATCGTGTCTCGTCTGTCTTAGGGACTCCATTCGTCAGGCGCTGAGTGTATCCCTTCGCTTGTCTTAAAAGCTGAAGGCTCGGATGTCCCCGCCATCATCCTTAACCTCTCCAATATCCCCCTTATCCCTGGCATATTCTCGAGTCAGTGGAAGCACTCTACCATCGTTCCACACCATAAATCAATTCCACGAAATGCTCTAGCCAGCTTACGTGGCATGCACCATACCTGCTTACTCCTTCGAATCCTGGAGTGCCTTATCACCCGCTCACCACCAAAATCTTTATTAATTGGCGGTTTGGGTTTATGGCACGGCAGTCAGCTAGCACATGCCGGGTCGATTTCTCTAGTCATATTTTCTCCGCCTACAATGCGGTACCGTCTATTATTCTTATATATCTTGATATTCGCAAGGCGCTGGACCAAGTTACCCTCGGTGCACTCCTCAAATAATGACGATCTACGGGATTCGTGGCCCGGTACTGCGATGGTTCACTTCTTGCCTCCCTGGGAGAACCCAGGCCACCAAAATCGGGAATCAATCCTCTTCCCCCCTTCCCAATACCAGTGGAGCTGTTCAGGGAAGTGTGCTTTGCGCTCTACTGTCTTTACTATGCGTTAATGATGTCACCGACTCGATCACTCATGGATCCACTCTTCTGTTCGCTGGTAAGGTTTGGATGGCCTACAAGTTTAAGGCCAGTGAATCTGTTCCTACCCTTGCACACATTAAGTCTGACCTGCATCCTTCATCACTCTGGTCCTCCAACTCCTAGGCCTTCTGCATCGCCCAATCTACCAGCGGGCTTACCAAGCTGACTGCTGTCCAAAATTTTCTTTCTGTACTCTGTATAATATCCATAACTCCGGATGTTCACTCTCAGTATCGACATGTCGAACTGTCTTTAGGAAAAACGTTTCCTTTATCTGTATTCTTAGCCGTGGAACAAGCTCTCCTACCATATCCGTACTACCTAATCTCATGTAGGGCTTCGAATGGCCACCGATTCTTACTTTTCTATTGAGAAAGCTGAGCGACTTTTAGCGCCTCAGCTTACACTGACACTTCTTGAAATAGGCCCTAAGGCCTTCTGAACTGCCCACTCACCTGGTTGCCATGTTACTAGGTCCTGGCATTTACGCTCACCAGCCTGAACCCTTAGCATCAAACCAGAAGTGCGACAACCACCATCCAAAGTGTTCTTGTCTATAACGTACCACTTTATATCTCTTACACAGACGTTCACTTATTTTGGCTACAATTTCTTCCGCTGCCTGAAGCGCAGTTTAGTTGCAGAGATTGTCTGGCGCGAGTCATCGTAATTGTCGTCAGCCCATCTCCAACTGACCTGGTTGTATTTCACGATCTCAAGCGTTTGTATCCAGCCAAATTATTCCTAGCTCTTCAAGCCTGGTCCCAACCCTGAGTAATTCTGTGAGCCCTATTTAATGTCCGGTGCTTTGCTTTGACTGGATTTAACTAAATTTAGTCTAACTGAAGCATTAGTCCCTCGCTTACTGAATCATTTTGCATCCCCGGAACACGCGCGGCGCACGCATATCGAATGGTGGATCTGAAGATGCGCTATGAATGGAATACATATTTGGTTCCACAGCCCCCTCATTCACACACACAACACTTGTGCGCCTCTACTTGACAAGGCGGTTCACACCAATGACCCGACTTTGTATAGCCAAAGTGCACATCTCAACATCTGAACATCTCCATCCTACGCCCACAGCCCAAAAGTTTGTTGACGTTTCATTCGTCTCCACGAATTGCCTTTTCCAGCGGCTCATTGCTGTTTGCTTGTTCGAAATGACTGAGCTGTTTTACTGCCTAGCTTTCCCACCGACCGGATAAAATACCTGGTAGCTGGAGTTATTTGTTAATGCCCAAACCACAATTATGGCTGTTCGGTGGCTTGTCACCCTGCAGATCTGGTAGCACGCACGAGGGATGAAAATCAGGTGTGGTGGACGGGTACACCCCGCAGGGAGGGTCGCCCTTTTGCGATGCACCATGGTGCGTTCGTTTACTAACTAGCCCTCCAGTAGCACGGGTGTATCTCCCATCGCCGGTGGTTCTGAGCCTGACCTTAAGTTGAGGAAAACCAAAATAGTGGACCGTTGCTGTTTGTCTGTAGCTGGTTTGGAATTGTTCCGGTTGTCACTTGTCTCGCAACACGGAGAAATGCAAGCTGATGACAACTGTGCATTCGTTTCCTTAAAAAATATATGCATGGGGTAGCCTGAAGGTACTGTGTAGGGCTCGCGGCTAACGTCAACGTGCAAGGAGTTGCCACTTTCGTCTTAGTTGGGTCACACCACCCCAAGACCACTTTATCATCCAAACATAGCACACACTTTCTTTCCTCTTGTGATCTAGAGCGGTCATGTGCACAAAATGCTAATAACTTAACGTTTTTTGTCTACAAGCAATCACAGCTAGCACATACCGACTGTTTTATTTTTCTATGAACCATTGGTTTCCTGGAGTTGACAGCAGTGACTCGGCGGCTGGGGATCCTTAATCTTGCTTTCCTGTTAGGTTGACGTAGTAGATCTCATTTAAGCTGCTATTCCTATCAATTATCTGGGAAGCTGTTGCTTTTCCGCTTCTTACCCGTCTACTGGCAGTGCTCACCCCTCCTTCTGCACAAAAAGGACCCTATATCATTACGCTTTGCTGAGCCAAAATCTCCCGCTCGTTCTCAACCAGTTCAACAGCTAGCCTCCGTGCTAGCTACCTTGACGACAATGTTCTCACCTTCCCAAAACTAGGCACTTACTCTGGCCCAACCAGTACTTGGTTTATAGATCAGCAAACGTATCCACCATCCCTGGGTCCATTTCGCTTGCGGTCATCCCATTTTAGATTTTTCCATTGACGCCGTTGTATCTTATGCATTCTGACACCCCCACACGCTACTGCTTTCATTGCCCCCCTGCCCAAGCTTCAAACCTCGATAGCAGACGGGCCGTAGAACTGTTATTCATTCAAACTGGCTTGTCCCCGGTCTACATTCACAAGGCCCTCCAACGAAAGTGAAATTATTCGTGACCCCGCATCCGCCTGATTCTGCGTCAATCTCCGTCTCACCCGGAACTAGATGCCACAGAAGTGCGTATTCCCTCCCGGATCGCCACATCCTTGATGACCGTTAAGGGGCTGTTCGTAAACGGAAGCACTTCAGTGCGATGATGGCATGGCACCGTCATACACAGTAAGATGGGACTCATGCAACTGTTTTCTTCAGCATCTCGACCGCCAACCTCGACCACTTGAGCATGTAGTCACTACTGTGAGCATGCTTTCCTTCCGGCCACGTCTCTTGGGCAAGTTTTTTCGTACCCGATGAATCTTCGCACAAATAAGGCTAGCGCGGTTTTTCTACTAAGATTTCGGCTTTCCTCTTGCACAGGTTAGAATCCGTATACAGTGTACGGTTCGCCCTATGTATTAGCACCATGCCCTCTTCCAACCTATCCCCTGCACCCGATTTCCCCACAACAGCGAAACCAGTGGGTCTGCTTAGTTGGAGATTCAATCACATTTTAGGCAAAACTCGCCATGTGCTCCGAATTCGAATTATTCCATCTCCATCTCCCATTTTGCTCGTTGTGACTCCGGCCATTTACCCGAGCGCCCATGGTCACGCATGGACAGCAATGGTTTTCATTTATAGTCCATGCCAGCTGGCTATGTCTTTGAACTAGTCGGAACTCATGCCCATTGTTCCCAACAAGTTGAGAAAGATACCCATAATAATTGTTTCACCGGATATTCCACACTTTCTTTTCTTCGTGCGATCCGCACCCACACAAACCCCGCAGTCATGCTTCATTCTGACTGTAAACATATGATCATGCTAGACTTTATGCCATCCACTAGTTGGGAATGAACAGCATTGTTATTATTATGCGTTCATTAGAGCAATCTGAGGTGTCTGAATAATGTGTCCGTATGCCAGTCTACTACGTGCCAAGACCAGCGCTTTTTTGTTGCCATATTGGGTTGCAGCAATAGTATGCGATCGAAGGTTGCAATTGATGGCGCCCACCTTCTAGGATGGAGTTAGCGTGAACGTCCACATGTTTGACTAGGGGTAATGGAACATGTACCAGCCATCCAATGTCATTGGGGTGCATACAATAGGTTTCTATGTACTTTGTCTGCCAGAGTGTTGAAAGCATTGGCCCACCGGATTTTCATGCAAGGGTGGACCCAGGTCGCCCTTCCTGTCAAATGTATATTCTTTCGATCATAAGGTCTTCAAATAAATTGCCCTAGAACTTGCTTCCCCCGGTGCAGCTGTTAATGACGGGCTGATGACCGGATGGTTGTAGAATGAGGTGACCAAATTCGGAAGCGCGAGCCGTACGCATCTGGGCAGTTTCCTCAGACCAAGAGACTGTGCCATCGGAGATCCGTGTTTTAAATGATGCGACGGAAGTCCGCATCGCTGTTGTTGTTGCATGGATTTGCCTAGATGGTGACGCAAGTTCTAGAAGGAAAATGGTTGAGATTTTGGAGTAACACTCCTGCGCTGAGCTGCGTAGCAAGTGCATCCAACAGTTGAAAACGACTTTCGTCGTTTGATATCCATCACGAGTGAAGAGCCATTTCCAGAGGCAGGGCAAAGGCTTAGCTTAACGCCCCCACGGATGTGGTCTGAAACGTGATGTTTATTAAGGATTTCTTAGGTTTTGGAAGCATATTCCATGATTGATCGGAAAGGAAAGGATCGGCCCTGCAACCGGGCTCATTAGAAACATAATGCTCTTTGTTTCAAAACCTTTGCGATTGATAAAAAACTTTCGTACCAAAATGTCAAATTTGGTTGCGTATGTAATCTCACCAAAAATTATCTCAATTTTCTTTCAGATTTTTGCTGCTCACCGAATTTCATTGTCAGCTGAAGCAGTTATGCCGCTGGCGGGAACACTGATGGAATATTTTCCCAAAATCGTTGAGACCTCGGGGCACCTAGAGGGGACTCAGAAACTTTGATCAGTACTCTGGAAACAATGACCTGCCCCTTTTAGTTCATCGGGAAAGCGCCGTATTTTTCGAAAATTCACTACAGTTGTGCGAATACTGAACGCCCTATCCCACGCCAGCGGCTAGACGCACAATGTATTTTTCTGCAAAACGCCTGCGGACGAAATAAAAACTTTAACGTGAAAATGTTGCACTTCTTTGCATATATGCGTAGGCTGAAAACCCCCCTCATCTGCCGTTATTTTTTTGCGATTTGTTTTAATCGATTTCATTTGAAAATTATTGGCGGACATTCCGCTTTGAACTTCGTCTGCTATGGCTTCGGAAGTGGCTTTCGTTGAGAAATTTGTGGGTGTATCGTTTTCATCCTTCACGGCATTTGAGATGACCTTAAATCAATACATGAAGGATAACTTTGTGATATTTGTGCGTTCATCTAGTAATTGAAGCGCCAACACTATCTTGCGTTACGAATGGGTGTACTACAAATGCAGCAGGCGCCCTCCAAGAAAAACGGAAAGCCGTGGAATCCGAAGAAGCTAGTAAG
>NW_008751657.1:9624592-9639019 GCF_000715545.1 Opisthorchis viverrini | reverse complement strand
ACGTTCATTGTATGTGAGTCAACCTTTTCCACAATTCGCGATTTTTTTCATCCGTTAAGGTATTCAAAGTCGGCGGTGTTTATTCACCTGCAGATTTAGTTCACTTAAACAAATCGCCGTAGTAAAGGATTTTCAATAATACAGGAGCATGTACCTTATACATAGACATTCTACACTATGAAGTGGCAAGTCTGAAAATGCCGTAGATTTCGAGAAATCAATCTCATTGTGCGAATGGCCGGCGGCCTACCCAACGGAGTTTCTCCGGTATTATTCAAAATGCGCGCTTGGCAGAAAGCATTCTACTAGCGAAGTTTTGGTGGCGCCATCGGCCCTGTTATATAAAATGTCATCAGCCCGCAATGTCGTTCAGAATAATGGCATTGTTGGTGCATATCATTGCATGGTCAATTTTGCGCTTGTTTGAATCTGCCAGTTAGTCGCGTGGATCGTGCACTGCGATGGTAATGCTTGTGCCTTCTTTGCTACGTATTTACCGTTTAGGGTTCGCACAAAACCCTTCGGATGAAGACGAAGTTGGGTAAAAAGCAGAAACAGAATCGGACCTTACCTCACTGGACCCGCCTTCGAACAGGCAATAAAATCAGGTTGGTTTACTGACACCCTTGTCACTTATTCTCAGATATAACGCAAAGAGACGTCATTGGAGGCGCACAAAGTTGAAGCTATAGGACTACGAGTTATTCGTCCTCTGTACATTTCTTTGAATTGTTTGGGGCATTAAACTTCTTGGGAAACCCAGAAAGCTTTTTATGTACGCAATGCCGTGCGGACAACCTGTGCGAGGACTGGGGATTATTTGCAGACTTCTAGCCACTGCACGTTTCTTAAGTTCACGGAAGCCCGGAGAAATGCATGAGAAACATCATGGTTGCAGCGGTAAGCGACCGTTCACCTGATGAGTTCAGGTTAGATGGTTAGGTGTAAGAATGTGCATCGCAACTGATGGGACGCCAACGGGTGTTGTGCCAGGGAGCTCTGCCACTTTCATTTGTTAGTGTGTCTAGTGACAGACCAATTCGACGCTCCGTTCATTGGAGAATAACTGACCTGATGTGAATGCAGCATGTTGACCAGGCGCGAATAGACTACTGGCTCCTGTTCACCAGGCCGCAGTTGAAAGCTGTCGTACCAAAGTGACGCAGTCGATGTAGATTATAATACGCAGTCGGAGGATGCCCCGCGATATTCGTCTGAAAGGATTATAACCGAGGGTTTATCAAAGTTGGGTTGACAGTGGGTGGGGTACTTGGTTTCTTTTACTGCCAGGGATGAAGCTCCATAGGATTTCGGAGCATGCAATGCAGTCACAATACGATATTCATCTGATACTCAAGGCGATGGACGGCCCAACGCGTGCCCTGAAATTCAAGGAATTGAAGGACTCCCTTGGAAGTGGCCGATGTGTACATAGGTCAGTGTTATCTAGCTTAGGTTGTACCTCATGCTGAAGTGGCTGTTACACCCAACCCGTTGCGTTGTACTAGAGAATATCCCCCACAGGGTGAGAAAACAAATAAGTTTGACGAACTCAGCCTTCAGGTTGTTGCTTGGGAAATCCGTAGCAACTTTCACTAAAAAGGTTACTAGCTGTCAATCACAGCCATCTGGCAATCAGCCCATCAACGTAAAATCCTTTTGAGACACTAACAAATGTATTTATGATATCTGCCTTGCAATATTCACCCGAACAAACGGATTCACCTCCATCCCATATCGCCGTTTTGGGGACGCTGCCCGGATCACTTAATGAGACTTGCGGACGGCCATTAGGAAGGGCGGTGCTATGGGTTATTCGTGTTAGATTGCTGAGCATTTTAGTCTTCTGAGCTATGTTTCAGATGGAGACGATGCAGGGATGTTAGTCTGCTCACCGTACTTGGTAGCTGAACTGCTAACGTTTCATCACCGTGGTCTCCACGGCATGGTTGAGGGTAGGTGTTGAAACGTTTGCAATCCAGCTACCATGCTCGGCGAACGGACCAACAACAAAAAATGGCAGAAACGTTTTGGTGCCTAACTGCCGTCCCACCATAAGGAAGGGTGAGTTCTGGGATACTGCCAGATTGCCCAAGCTTAGTCGAGAGGCGGAGATCGGGTTTGGACCACGGGTGTTACGGCCAGTATTTTTGCGGCTTAACCATAGGCCAATAACCGGGCAGCACACCCGAGCTACATGTATTGCGCAACATCGCCAGCACGAAAGCCTCCACTAGTCAGTTCAGTCGCGTTGACAGTTTCCGTCTAGCCAGGATGAATCCATACAGTGTTTAACCCTGGTAGCTATGTGATACGCACTCAATAGTGATCATACCGACTTCCCCACAAAGGCCTCATTCCTTGCTGCAATAGAAGGCTGCTTATCGCCAATGAACTGGCTGTGCAATCGTCACAACACTTGGATCCCGCTCCATTTAACTTATCTTCAGCGACGTAGGACCTGGGATTAGTGTACTTGGATACACATGTTGAAGCTGGATTACTGAACACAAGCGGTAACCACATCCGTTGGCGCCCCATTTTTTTCGCTCATCGCGCAATTCTACCCTTCGGTCCTGGTGGAGGAGCATCAGCCAGACACCCGGACCAGTAGCCAGTTCTCCGCTATTACTTATGTCGGGCGCTTCCCCTTTTAAGGTCAAAACTTGCTTTCGTTGCAGCTTTATGTTGACTGGCTGCCTTTGTGCTCACGCTTGATACTCGATAGACGTTTGCCTCATTCCCGAGTGAGAGACCCCGGTGCAGCAGCTTAACCTAGGTCCACTTCGCTGTTCAAAAGGCAATAGACTGCAAACTTCGTGTGATTTCTCAGCTGCCCAAACCGAAATAGTCCACTGATTAGGCTGCGAAATTATTGACAGGAAGATCCGTTGCTCGAACCCCATCCTGACATCTGAACTGCTGTCTTGGGCAACCTGGCAGTATGTCTTGCTTCCTTCAGGTGGCGTGATGGGTAGTCACCGAATGGGTATCATAGCTGGACGATGACGATAAATCTGGTTGCCCCTTTGTTGGCACAGTTCTCAGCCGCTTAAAGGGGCTCCCTTGGTGGAACGCCTTAGGCTCTGTATTCTGCGTCTTCCTGTCACTTCCATAGAAATACTAGGCGCTCCTGCTCTTAGTTTCTGTTGTGAAATACGTTTATTCGAGAACTAAACAAGGTAGTAATGTAGTCCCAGTCGCTACGGATTTTAGTGCGCCTCATTTCACTCCATCCGCGATTAGTTTAGGATTGAGGTGCAAAGACAGTGGCATTGTTGGATGTAAGAATCATGGTTTTGCATTGATGCGATACTGACAAGGCACCCAGGTGTAGACAGGATGACGATCAGGGTCCTCGACGAAAGCCTTTGACTGAATGAGGCGATTGCAAGGCAGCAATGTTTGGCGGGAAATGCAAGCCCATTACCAATTTCAAGGAGCAGGTAACCACATAAATTCCAGTCTCCAACGTGGAGGTCCAGCAGATTGTGTTGACCTGACTTCTAAAATTTGACCAACCTGGTGTGAGACCATGAGGGTTACGCGGGTACCCGCCAGCATAGTTCAGTGGATCGTGAGGACGCGCAAATTATCACTGCGGTAAGGTGTGGTCTATTCGTGACGGACCTGAAAAGCTTCCTGATCTCAGGCGGTGCAGAGCCTCAAAATCAATAACATTCGTAGTTCAATTGGGGAGAGTTAGCTCAAGTGATTAGAGCGCGAATTTACTGACCGGAAGGTCCACGGTTGGAAACCGGTCTCTCTCTCGACTTCCCCTGCCTAGGCTTGGGCGACCTGGCAGTATCCCGGCCCTCATGTTTTCTTCGGGTAGCATGGCAGCCAGGCAACGGAAGGGTGTTACAGCTGGACGATTTTTTTATTTTCAATTGAGGCGGATCCTAAGTACTTCGCAAATCGCAATTTCCAGCTTAAACTTGGGGTACTTGGTCAGCTTCTGCACCTTTGATATGACTACAGGATGAGTATCTTACGCCCAGTTAAATATCACGTGGTAGTACACAGCGTAATATCACCTTTACCTCGGGTGCTGAGCCATAACATGCAGACGTCTTCACATAATTGAATACCCGTTGATAGACGCCTCTGCGCAGTTCGTACGAAAGCTTTGGTGAAAGAATCCTTAATCTATGCCCATTTATTTATTTAGCATACGTCTCAACGGACTGTGGCTCTGGATTTGCCAAGAACAGTTTCCGGCTCTCAGAGTGATCTTTCACAAGGAGCTAACAGCTCAGACATTGTTGTGATCATATGAACGTACAGGTTTGTGGCCATAGCGTTACTAAGGCCCCACGAGTGGTAATTAGACACGTGACACAGACAATGAGCAGCTCCTACTGCAGTTGAATGGTAACCACAGGCCATTCCTTTGTAGCTGTATACAAAACGGTGTCCGTCAGGGATGCCCACTCTCTCCATTCCTTTTTAGTGGTCGATGAAATAATGAGACGAACGCTGGAGGGTCTCCAAAACCCTGGTGTTCAAATAGCCTGTGAAGAAAACCTTGTCGATCTGGAATATGCAGACGACATCGTTCTCATGTTCGAAGAGGAGGAAAAGGCGCAAGTATTCTTGGATGAACTGACCAAAGTCATCGGCGAATCGGTAACGAGGCAGTTAGAGAGCGTTTTTTCAATTATGTAACGGGTACTTTCATTGAAAAACATGTCCAGCACCAGAAGCTGCGTTGGTTGGGACATGTGTTACGCATCCTGTAACCATCGTTTGCCGAAGAGAGTGCTGTTTTCCATGCCCAACTCAGAGTGGCGTAAACAGAGAGGTGGCCAACCCTTGACTTGGCAGAGGAGTATGAAGGAGATCACCAAACGCTTGGGTGCAACTCGCGTTCCAGGATGAGGACTGCGTGATCCTCACTGTGCCTGGTTAGAGACACTACAAGATATGGCTGCCAACCGATGTCAAAGGCGTTCTTGTTGTCAGTTTCTATCCAGATTGCCTGAGTGAATGTCTGGAGGTGTAGGCACCTCCGAATGATTGTGTTAAGCTAGCACTAAGTCCCTCCCCCGTCCACCTTTACTCTTTTCTTTACAATAAGGCTTTCAAATAAGTCATGGTTGTACGGTAGTGAAGCATCGGTGTTGAATACTGATGTCATGCTGTTGATGATGAGTGTTCTACCTGACTCCAATCAGGATGAAAATATCGCCTTTGGCGTTCGGGGTTGATACAGCTGCCCAGGCTGGTGAGGTTCAAAAGCTCGCCCCCTCTGGCGGAAGGATATGCGAGCAATTGCCATAGTGCCTGACGGTCCACAGAGTCGAAGGCAAGAAGTATCAACATCTTTGTTTGCTGGAAGCTGTCGCTATCTCTGCCAGGAGGTGAATGTGTGATATTGCAGCACGGGATCCCGACTGGTCCTCACGGATCTGCCCCTACAGTGTACAGTAACGACACCAGGGGGCTCAGATTAGATTCCACAAGGCACCAAGCTAATACCATGGTGGTTTCCATGCTGTTTGGGGATATCTTTTCGGCATGGCAAGTGACTGTCGATGTTCCCAGTCCTGTAGATTTTCATCTTTGAAGTGCTCGGCCCATTTTTCCACTGGGTGGCTTTGTGGGCGAATTACTGAGCCGTTTTTATCCCTAATTGTTTCTCTGAGAGCTACTTCCTTTTGGTCAGCTGATCGTATTAAATGGTATAGGGCATGGCGACAAAAGCTGTCACCATTTCCTAGGCATTCATTGTCCGCCAAAGCTGTTGGCTTTTTCTTAGGCTCTTCGGTATGTGGCGTATGAAGATTTATGTGCACAACCATACTCGTTACCCGCTGTTATGGGGTTCCTGGCACCAACGAAAACCTGTGATTGCTGTTTTTCAGGAAAGCACTATGGGGAAAGAACTTCTCGAGTGCCAAACTTGATAGGAATCAGGGAATGGCGATCTTGAATTCTGACACTCCATCAGTGGTTGATAGCCTCGTGGCTCAACTAGACCCACAGTTAGTTTGTAATTGGTGGCCGCCGCGTAACGCAGAGCGATCACTTATGCAGAAAATTTTAAATGGTCGGAACACGTCCAAAGAAGTCGCTCTCCGTTGTCTGTGCGCCGAACACCTACTCTGAAACGACCGCACATATGTGGTTTCAAGGAGCTCAGACGACCAGTTTTGGGCATGCAGTCGTCCCCGTTCATAGATAAAATATAAGACAATCGCTCAGCTGTAACACACTTTCGGTGCCTTGCTGTCATACCAGCCGAATGAAGCACGAAGGCTGTGATACTGCCAGGTTGCCCAAGCTTAGACGGGATGTCAAGAGACAGAGTTCGGGTTCAAACTACGGACCTTCCGGTCAGTAAATTTGTGCTGTAACCACTGATCCATCTCGCTCTCCCCCCTCAGCTTCAGAATTGCAGTCCTTCGGGGCATGTACTAAGCGTATAACCAGGCACAAGTTTTTGTCGCGTAGCATTGAGCTGGATCACTGAGCAGTTCAAAGACCACTGTTCCCTGAAATCCATTTCGAAAAAGCGCGTTCACCTATGCGATTTAGTGCTATATATTCCACGAGTTATCACTTCTGGATCTTTGGACACATGGAGAGCGAGATATGAGGGAGTACTTTGTGGCCACGTTTGAGTCTCGTACGCGCTGTAAGTAAGAAGGGATCTCATGGATTTAGCAAAGCGTTATTTTGTCTCGTTCTTAGTGGGTAACTAGTTGGATAAGGCACATCTTTCAAGTAACTGACAATCCAATGATCAGAAAAGTTTGCCTGCAGGGTGGGAATGGTGTTGGTTAGGGACCCAACCCGATACTTTTGATCGAAAAAATATGATCCGCATGGCATCATAATGGTGCATCTGACCCTCCCCAAAGCTCAAAAGTGTGGACCGTGGGGCACCTGGCGGTAGGGTTCCTTTCAATGGACTTAGCCTGCATCACCTGGCACAACCCCAAGGGCACAGGGAATGAGAGAGGTCCCACTACGAATGCTGTCGCGCCTAATGGGTGCGTCTGGAGCCACATCTGGATCGTGCAAGGTGTTTTTCGACCGTATTGGTCATGACCAGTCGGCGGTCAGTCAACCGTTTGGCGATCGGAGATGCGGTTTTGAAAGCCGGCCTGTTCTAATCCGCCCTTCTTTGGTGAATGGCACGATCGCTGCTCCCATAAATATGGGTATGCTGGTCGCCTGGGGGGAAACACAATACTACTACTACCTTATTGCAAGTCAGTGAAGCACTAGTGTCAAGAGTGATTTATTTGTATATGATAAAAATGATCCTATTTACCAAGCCTAGAGACGTTATCACGGTTGAAAATCCGATCTTTACTATGTGGGCCCTTTGTGAAAGAACATAAGTACCTTTTCAGTGCCTAGCTGCGATGCCACACGAAGGAGGCACGAGGGCTGGGATACTTCCAGGTCGCCCAAGCCTAGACAGGAGAAGTCGAATGGCAGAGGTCGTGTCCGAACCACGGACCTGCTGGTCAGTAAATTCGCGTTCTAACCACTTGGTCCATCTTGGAGCCAGAAAGTGTAGCGAGGAAAGCGTGATGTCAGTTGACTCGATGATTAAAGGAGGACTAGGGATGATGATTAGTTGTGTGAGGTTGCATTTTCTGGTGATCCTGGTTCAGTTCACTCTACCTATGAATAATAGCTATCTTCAATCGGTGTTTTGTTCTCTGGAGATGGGAAATAAAGACCACAGAGAAGATGGCAACACTATTGGTAGCGCTCGCGGTACCTGCGTCGGGAGAGAAAAGTGGACAATAGTCAATCTGTGAGACTCTGTTATCAGTCAGCCGCAGATCATGCGTGAGGCGGGTTTCTGTGCTTGATCCAATAGGTCGGAATGGGTTGGAGAATACTCATAACGACGTTGGTTTTCGTATCTTCAGGTGCATGAAGCCCCTTCGGGCTTGTACAGTTTATCGCGTTCTTTACTATGAATCAACGTTTTACGTGTGCTGATCCACTAGGTCGTGTCCCACTAATGTTACATTTGTCAGTCGCCTCAGTGCAGTGAGCCTAGTTACTTCGGTGTTGCAAAGTTTGTTCAAGTTGCCACACTGCGAGTTCGTCGATGTTTGGTCAGTTGCTCGGGCCATTCGACTCCAGTCACTCTTCCGCTGGACAACCTAATCAAACCGAGAGTTGATTGTTCATCACAAGTAACCTTATTGCATACTTAGCGGCTACTGTGGATGGCACTGACCACTGTATAAGTGGCATACGATATGACTTAAGTTTAACGTAGCAATTGAAACTGTCGGGCTGCTGCTGTCATGAACAGTTACAGTAGGTAGCGGGCCTGGTTCTGTTTAGTAGGTAGGTAAACGGATTCAGTCAGCTCGGTCGTTGTAGGCTTTACTTATCCCTAATGGGGATACTGTAGCTCCAGTGTGCGTTCCGCGTGGTGGCAATAATATAAGATTCCAATAAAGAAAGAAGCTATTCATGGGGGTTCAGCTGTATAGGCAATCAAATGGTGAGACCTGCCATCTCCAATCGCACTGGTTTGTAGTAACGAAAACTGTCCGGTGTCTCGGTACTTTTGATTGATATCCACTTTCAAGTCGTGGCTAAGTAGACACACCGAGGTCAGTCCACCAGGTCCTTCAGCGCAGTTAAACCACATGGTCTTTCTCAATGTAGTGCGGTACGGCGTCGATTATGTGGATATCCACTTCTCGGACATAAGACAACCCAAAAGACCTTCGGTGCACTGCCTTGAGGCGCGACGGTGGTGCCAGGTTAAATGTGTTTGTCCAACCGGCAATCGGTCCGAACCGCTTGCGATGTGTGATCTTCCCCTAATAGGTAGTGTGGCTGCAGTTGAGCTATTACATCACTTTTGAGATTGTGATGGGTGATCTCCGCGGACAGCGTAAGGTATATCATAATGCCACTCAACGAGGAAGCCACGCTTGTAAATCTAAGGGTGATCTAACACCAACTCGAGCGTGACTGGGAACTCTCGCTTTGCGCCTCCTAGTAAATTAGTGTATTGGTTTATTAACTCTGCTGTTAATGCCAAACACAGACGTAGTGCATCAAGAACCCTTCCTAGAAAACTAGGGTAATCGATTACTATGACCTTAACTTAAAACAACTGCCCAAGTTCACCTTTTTACATACGACGCGCAGCTAATCCCAATAAACTCATCAGGACGGTGCTTATTACTCCGAGGAAATCCAAGACTAAGTATGGGCAGGACGAATCCTTCTACATACCTGGCGTGACCCGAATTTGCCAAACATTATGCGGAAGATTGACATTGCTTCGTGTAGTCTTTATTGTTTCGTTGTACCTAGTAAACTAGAATTGCAGGTATTTGCAGGAAGCTGGTAACTTCATGAAAACAGCAGGGCACATCACGTAAGGTGGTAGATTAAACAATGATGATACAAAATAGAATAATAAGGTTCACAGGTGACCAGTGCCAGATGAAAGCGCGAATATCCGGGGTGATAATCCGCGAACTATACCCGTTCCCGAAGTTATAAAACAGGTGTCCTATGAAAGTCAGTAGACGAGGGACTTTATCTCATCTGTTGTCAGTTCACAGAACGCCGAACTTTCGACCTGAAAAAAATAAAAAAAAGGGAACAAAATCTATCCGGTTGCATGCCAGAGCATGGTGATCCGCTTTCTGTCTACACCAGTATTGTTTAGTCAACCAAGCAAATGTACCTCTACCTATTGAGTAAGTCCGTAGAAATAGTCACAAGAAACGGGAGAGTGTGAACACCTGCCATCACGAAAGTGCTGCCTGCGGCTAAGTAAAGAGATGCAGCCAATTCTCACGGCAAGCTGACGTACATAATACCTGTCGTGAACCTTTATTAGAAATGCACACCACATGCACAAATTTGTATCCTGAGCCAAACGAAGCACATCTGGCGCAATCATGCGGCCTCAACACAACACAGCGTTCCCGGGAATCTAATCTAGTCTGAATTGAATTGATTTAGCAAAGAGGGTACAACTGGCTTCAGAAAGGAGCAGGGAAGAAATATTTTTAGCAGGGGAACGATTTCCACATTGCAGCACCATTACGGAAGGGTTGATCCACACTAGCTCATCCATTCGACGATCGTAATTCCTAGGATCCCAAGGCTTCGGGAACCTGGCAGTATCCAAGTCTCGTGCTCCCTTAGCAAAGAGGGTACAACTGGCTTCAGAAAGGAGCAGGGAAGAAATATTTTTAGCAGGGGAACGATTTCCACATTGCAGCACCATTACGGAAGGGTTGATCCACACTAGCTCATCCATTCGACGATCGTAATTCCTAGGATCCCAAGGCTTCGGGAACCTGGCAGTATCCAAGTCCTCGTGCTCCCTTCTGATGGCACCGTGCTACGGTTGAGCAATTTTTGGGGTGACTAAACGGATGGGTAGCTTAGAATCCCATGAAATTATCTGACCTCGGAATGAGTAGCAGTTGGGCATCAAGGGTCAATAAGGATTATGAGCTCCACTAGCCTATATATGACTGAAAGTCTGCCAATCGCGAATGTTCGGATGCGTGAGACTGATTAAGTGCTTCTCTCTAGTGATTGTTTGAAGATGAAACAGTCAGCTTGCGATCGGAAATGACAAATCAGGGAAAGAAACAAAGCCCTATGACACGACTCCCTGTAAAAATGCGAGCATGAAGATTATACTACTGTTGAAATGAAGTTTCTGCAACCGCTCGCGGGGAGATCGGCTACGCAGCCCCATGAGGTCGGACGAATTCCGTGGATTGAGCGACATATGCAGGTATGTAACATCTCAGTTTTAACACCCGAATGAACGCGGACGCCAGCATGCCGCGAATTTGCATAAGTCTAGGCAACAGTAGTCGGAAAGTCAGAAAAGGATAAGAAACCTGATCAGCTCTCGCATTATATTTAAATTTTTCAACTCATCGTCCACTTAGCCTTTACGCACAACGTCGTCGTCCCTTTATTTGTGTGAATAGCTGGAACACGACATAAGCTTGTATAATGATGTAGTATCGTTCACTATCAAGCACGAAGTAGCGTGCGTCGTCACGGACACGCTGAAATTCCCGGATTGAGAAGTGTATTCTGATCCGAAACTAAGGCTCTGTATTAAAATCCTCCAACGTTTATTACGACTTCAACCCAAGATGACATTCAACCAAAAGCCTCAATACGGTTCCAGAGCATGACTTAATGTAGATCTTGACGATATCTTGTTTAAAACAAGCTACAGATCTACTGAGTTGCTGCTGGCCAACTTCCAGTCTACTGGTCAGAGTGCGATTGTGAGTGCCAGGTCAAGGCCCACTAGCAACCACCGGACTTGCACTCAACGTCTACGATCTGCGGTTATGCTGTGGTGAGCAAATGTGCACGTGGACGATGTATTGCATGAAAATACAGTGAGGGTTGTCTATATGGCGATTGCAGTGCAATTCGCATGGAAGTTTTGATAAACGGAACCACCACACTGATCAATGGAGTCTTAAATAGCTCAGCGGTTAAAGCACAAGACTATTGACTCGACCGGTTCGAATATAGCAATGATTTTTTGAATGCCTGGACAATGGGCTTGGAAAACCCAACAGTATCCTAGCCCTCGGACTTCATTCGGTTTGCACATCTATGCTTACAAGGGTGCATCAGCCGAATGATTGTTTTCTGACATTCTTTATTATCAACAGTAGTAAACACAGCTCTACTGCACTAGTCTCTAGTCGCTCGCCAAGAGGTCGAGTCGCTCCAAAGCTATCTCGAACCGAGATGGAAATTAAAATAGACCACGCGAATAAAAAAGGACTGAAGATGTCAGAATGCGGTTCAGATCACCCTAGTCCGTGACACGAGTGATGCTGCTCATCTTTTCATAGGAAGATGGTCGCGACTAATTGGAATGAATAAATATGCCGACGTTGAAAGTCAATTCGGATTCAGTGATGCCACCCATTCAAGCAAGGGAGATCCCACAGCTCTCATTCCGTCTGTGCGAGCGTTGTTATGGGAAAATATGGACAGTTACCATAAACCCGAGTGTGACTGCGAACACAAGTCCCTTTAGTTTTGCAATGATTCTGCATGAGATCGAAATCAATGTGGCATAGACGAGAGATGATGGCCTGTTCGAGATGAACGGCAAGATGGACAGTTTTGCTAAAATCAACGTTTATAATTTAGCGACAGTGAATTCTACTGCATTTAAATAGCCTAAAAAATACAATGAACCGATATATGGGAAGGTATCTGAAAGCCCAAGTAAGAAATTTACTTCGAATGACATAGGTGAACCCGCTAAATGTCAAACAGTTATGTAAACCAGTCTCACGGCAGCCTCATGTTCTTCCTTTGGATCGAGCTGTTCAGATGATGAAACCTGTCTTTCGTTAGTCGAGTGTGATATCGAATTATGAACTAGCGGGATTTCATAAACCCCAACGCGCACTTACCAACACAGTGTAACGACAATCAGTTCGCTCAGTGAACGACAAGTGGATCCCATTGGCAGCTGTGTTGCATCTATGAAATTGAACGAAAACGATAAGGTAGAGTAGTGAATTGAGGGATCAGGAAAATTGTCATAGATCCTTGTGGCATGGATGCGAAAACCTAACTGGGATACAGTAAATCCCGTCGGCAACTTTGAAGACTGAACTACCTTCACACAAGCATAACACCAGTGCTCTCATGACTTGAGAGAACAAATCAGTTAAGATGCGAAACTACCGACTAGAAGACCCGTAGTGGCCATGTACGAGGACGTCTCGCGATAAAGAATTAAAAGATGCTGTTTACTGTTAAACTGACGCCCGCTATTTAATGGTAGTTTAACTTTATGCACACGTTGCCTAGCGAGGTACACAATGAGATTATGGGTGCAAAGTTGTTTCAATAACTCACCTAAGCTTAACAACAGTCTCCCGCACCTGTCCAATCAGCTCACAAAACTCCCCATTGCCGTAGAAGAGATTGACACCTCTGAAGGAAAAAACGAAACAATGATAATACCAAAGGCTGGAGTGACAATCATTACCATCAAGAGTACATTTGTGATGAACCCTGAAGACTAAAATAATCGACAGTGAAGCAAGTTAACCGAAAAGTGCTGAGGAGTTACGAAATGTAAACAAAATCGTGATTAAAATCAGCCGTATCCTATATCCCACGGAACTAAACTACCTCACAGAACGATAACCTAGCCAAACGTCCTAGCCCAGTTCCAGAGCAGTGGATATCAAAGCTGAATGGCCGCCAGAAACCAACTGAACGGATAGATCTCTCGGGGGAAGCCGCTGGGGAATAAAGCGGGTGAAAATAAGTAGAGCATGTGAGGAATAAACCTTACGACGAAATTATGAGACCGACCGCTATCCACGGTATCTCCACCATTATTCGGGAGGACGGTACAACTTTTGGTCAGTACGTGACGGATATGGGCAGAATACTGGTTTTGAGGTTACTGAGATACTGTACGAGGAAACGGAAAATAAACGGAAGCACCTTTGTTATCATTGCATCAAAGCCGTTAAACAGTGATTTGACATTTTTCAGTGTCCGGGTGATACCCTATCAATATTTTCCAACATACATTTGAAGGTACCCGCCAACTCAATTCTGAGGTCGTCGTCGTTGACGCCTGTAGTAGTCCTAATATAAGAATTCCTGGACTGCACAAATGACACACCGTACGTTCGAGGGACGGAGGGTTCCTCAACAGTTAGGCCCCAAACCCGACCTAAAGCTGCCACCTTGACGTGGTGGTCGGGCTTGAGTGCTGCAATGATCCCGTGGGCTACACCGGCTGGAACTTCATTCCACAAGGTCTAACCATGCCAGGAAGGCCAAAGGGGAGCAGCTAGACCAAGACCAGCGAGACCCCGCACTACGAGTAATCGTGGTACGAGGCGGTCTGGAGGTAAAGTCGTACTGTCCTCTGAGACAGGAGTGTGAAGGCAGTAAGGTGTTTCCCCCAGGCGATCAGCATGTCCATATTTATGGAAGCAGCGATGCTGCCTTCCCCCGAGGAAGGACGGGTTAGAAAAGGCCGGCCCCAAAAACCGCACAGTCCGATCGCCCAACGGTTGACCGTGACCGCCGGCGCATTATCCAATACGGTCGAAATACTTTTAAAACCAATGACCCAGGTGCAGCTCAAAAGGCACCTGTTGTGTTCAGCCGCATCAGGAATGAGACAGTAATGCCTTATTCCCTGCGCCCTCGGGTTAGGCCAACGCCCTGCAGCCGAGCAGGTCAGACTATTGAGTCATCGGCTCCGGGCAGGGTCCCCGAACAAAACCCTACGTCCTCCCACTGCCTTGTGAGTCAGACTTTTGAGTCAGAGGCTAGGGTCAGGGTCCCCGAACAAAACCCTACATTCTCCCATTGCCTCGTGAGTCAGACTTTTGAGTCAGAGGCTAGGGTTAGGGTCCCCGAACAAAACCCTAC
>NW_008751657.1:9606767-9622766 GCF_000715545.1 Opisthorchis viverrini | reverse complement strand
TGAGCATAGAACTACCTGTGAGCCGAGAAGGTTTCGCCCCCTGTGGACGAAGGCAGGCAAAAAGATTCTACTATTAGATCAGCGAAGAATGGCTATGAGTGGCTTCTCCGGACGCTGCCAGAAATAAGAAATGCAAGCGACTGTAAACTTGCATGATATGGAAGGATAGTTTTAGCACGTATCTATCTTCACACGCCTTTGGGACTTCAGCCTGATCCACAGACCGCCGCAATCGTGGACTACGAAGAGCAAGGAAGTATGAAGCTATCATAAAAAAACTAGAAAAGTAGGGAAAGCTCTATTATTCCTTTTTCACCTGCAGGTTTTGTCGTCATGTATGCCAACTAAGGCCCGATGGCAACTCCAGAGCGCAAATGCCCACACACTGTTGACCACGACAGGCAGAATGATGACTTCTCAGAGAGCTCTTCAACTCACCTCCCGGAGTGTATTTTTATCAGAATTATTTCGGAGACTTCAATAGGGGATGCGTGGCTGCCCTCAGTCCATGAAACTGAACATGCGAAGGGCGCTAATAACCTGACGAAATTCTCATCAAAGAATACCATATTCATTAGGCTGGAAAGAATCACTTGTGGATATCCGGTGTAGATTTCATTCTGCAGTAGAAGCCAACAGTAGAAGCCGACATGGACTAGAAGGCTGTGGTAACCTTGTTCGGAATGATCAGCAGTGGTGGTATCACGAAGTTTGAGTCCTGAATTTATGAACACCCAACCACATTTGGAGGACTGAGCATCTTGATTTCAGCCTCTTGATTTTTCAGCATGGACAGACTTTTACAGGATGAATTTTCAACCAAAGCCTGAAAATAATCCCCTTACTTTCCACAAATCATGAACAATTTTATCGGAAGCCAAAAGCCACTTGAACTTTCAATCCGAAACGCCAACATTAGAGCCAGTCAGCACCGAGTCACGTGACAGGAACACGTGACAGGATCGAAAGATGGTTGGTGCACATCATATGTAAAGGTGATTTGATCGCACTCCTGATCAGCCCCCGTGACTAAACAGAGGACTCCGAGACGATTTTTCCCAACTAGAATGCAAAGAATGTAGAGTGCTTGTGGGCCTTTCAGCACAGGATAACAGAAAATTCAGAATGGAAGCATTACTTGAAGCTTCATGCACTTCCCCTTAGTACTCGCATAATATTTTTGGCATGATGTAATAATACGGGTGGCTGTTAGCTGACCATACAGTATTTAATATCACTCTAGAAGGGCTGAAATCTGGCGCTCGTGCATCCAAGCTATTGCCTTCAATGCAGAGCGCCTTTTCCAACCCCACCCCACTTGACAGCCCACTGTACCTATCCTCCCCCTCCAAAAAAAACATCGATGAACGAAACTGCGGCAGCTACAACCACTTTACGACGAGTAGTTATTTATTACAGCTGACAAAGATGATGATAATGATTAGGCCCCAAAACACACCATGATATCCTACAGTGGGGTGGCCCACCCGTTGATAACCTGGCGGTTATTACAGCTGACAAAGATGATGATAATGATTAGGCCCCAAAACACACCATGATATCCTACAGTGGGGTGGCCCACCCGTAAGTTGATAACCTGCAGAGGCAATCGGTCTACCTATGTCAATATTTCTGGAATGCTGAGTTAGTTATATTCAGCCTGAATACACCGCGAATACATGGAGACTAGATTTGAAGCCTTGTAAGCTAGTAACCGAGTTTTATGGACAGGTTATTCCGGAAAACCTGTCGACGTGTAGAGGAAATCCGGGTGTTTGTCACATGCGATCGGTTCAGTGAAACTAACCAAATATTAAATGAAGGGCTGAAACGTTCACACAAATAGACTGACATCAATAAAAAGTTGGTGAAACGCAACCCCATAGCAATAATTAATGAATAGAATATTTACTGGACAGCCTCAACGCGTCGAAACCTGAGCAGGGAGCATGAAGCGCGTGGTTCTGACCGTACCAAGTTGCTGAAACTGATTGCAATACTTAAATCAACCGTAATCTCCGACATGCGCAGCAAGTCATGCAATATAACTACAACGAAGTGATCACCTTGACAATCAAACATAGACAAAATGCAGTGAAGTGCAACGTTTTTACAAGCTGGTTGCCACTACGATCAGTCAGTAAGGAAAGTAGGTCACCATGGAGGTGATTCCAAATTTGTGGATGGACCGACCATTTACTGGTCGTCAGATTCTTGAAGAATATATTGAAACACTTGGAACACTGCAAGCGTTACTCTTGACAGTTCAGCAGTTTGACGAAGGCAGGATAGAACAGGCCTAGCATTGATGAACACGATGATATAAAATCACCAGGTACATATACTGTCAAAAAATTCTAAAGACGAGGTGCCCACAGCGAGATCAATGAGGTCGAATTTTAAATACGTAAATTCGATACAAGATAAGTGTCTACAACTGAGTGACCGGTGGATCATCCACCCGGTAAACAGGAAATCGCAGCCCCAACTTAGGAGCTGAATCTTACTTTCGCAGCACGTACCTAAGCTTGAGATTCAGGATGTGAGCAATCTGTCAACTTTTCACAATAATTAGATTTCAGTCAACGAAAGTGTTGTTAGTGTATTACGTTAGACACAGTACAATTCAAAAACGAGGCCCATAAATAAAGTTGAGTAGTTAGCGTATGATAGCAAATGCTAAAGTCGTATTGAAATGATAAGCTCGGAAAGCCTAAAGATAGTAGCCGGCCGGACAGACCACTAGATCGCCTCAATCAGACTCCAAATCATCAGGTAAACTAAAAGTTCTCCAATGTGTCACGCCGTGATCCTAAACGGAGAACGCTCTGTGGAGTAGGACTGAGATAAGCCTGAGAACTGAAGTGAAGCTGCTATCCGTACTGCTCTCTGGTAGAGAGGCGATACATGGTCACTGTGGTGAAGAATATACTGGGGCTTTTGAACATTGATGGCGGATGATTATTGAGAACAGAGCCGATTATCGAAGTTTTCAGTGAAGCAGTTCGATAACGCTATTTCGGTATCAGATGACGTCGCCTGCAATGATTTGGGCAATACGGTCGCAAGGTGGACGATGAGTTCCGAACTCAAGTGCCCGTCAAGATTAGTGTAGTTGCCGTCAAGCTCAAATGGAGACATGACCCGATATGTTCAAGTCAGAAAATGAGTATCTCAGTCTCTAATCTACATTTGATGTCCGCCGAGGTGGGGACGGGATGCCATCCATGCGGATTTCACCACCGGTCGTCAAATATGGGCAGCTGTGATGTGAGACAGTCATGGAGCTGACTCACGCTCCCGTAGAGATCAGCAGCAGTAAAATACGGTAGGCTGCAAGACACTGTGCTTGTCTGCAGTCATGCGTACAGCAAGAATAATCACCACTTGGAACAGCGTTATCAGAAACTCACTCGGCCGAGGAGCGTACATGTGAAATCGAATTTTGGGCCTGTTTTGTTGACCATCTTTCATGCGCAGCTGGGTCCCACTGACCCAGTACAATCACTTGCGCACGTTTGCCTTGGTTGTTCTGTAGATAAGAGAAATATATAAACATGTAATCGTGCATTAACTGTGTGTAATCGGTCAACTATTAGGGGGAATAACGAAATAATCCAAGGGATTGAATAAATAGCCAAAATGCCGCGAACCCGAATGAATTTTCAATGTTGGTATTATCAGCAACAAATGTGAATAGTTGGGTGGGTATATGCTCGCCGGAGTTTTCAATACTTCACAAGCGTTGCACAAAACGAACAGTGAACACCTTGGCTTAAACGGTGTTCCCAGAGTAGATCTAACCTCATCAAAATGGTGCGAAATGTGGCGGACAGAGTGTCTTTTCGGAAACGAGCATAAACAGCATTTATAATAATAGCAATACCGATGGTCTATCTGAGGTCAGAATACAACCAAATATATCGCAAAAGAATGCCATGTTCCTATGATATACTCACAACATGATACTGAGTGACATTACTTCTCAAGCAAATTTCGTACTGCCACCAACCAGCTGCCCGTCCTTGGAGGCAGAATTTTCCACTAATAAACTCTAGAAAACGTGTGCGATATGCACTGCCAGGCATCGTCGGCTTGCTTGTCGGTTCTGCCGCTTTACCCGTATCACCTCGATTGGCAGAATCCCCATCTGAAGATGAAGTATCTTCTTGACTCATGGTATCTTCATCGGTCTGAAATGGGTAGATTTAGTAAAGCCACGTTAAATATGCCGACCGTAAGCAGAGGGGAGCTATGACAAGAGCGAACTGTGATGGACCCGGAGTTTACCGGGTGAGTAGAAACAACTTACAAAAAATCGTTGTCATCAAGAACTGGACAAGACAAAAGGTATGCTTCAGGCTGCTGTTATGTGACCGATTATCACTAGATTACCTGCAACCACAACATATTGGGCATTGTTGCGGTAAAATAGGTGTTAATTTATGTTCAACACGATCAGTTTGGACCAGAAAACCGTCCTAACTACGTGTCTAAACCTTTGTTTGAGGGCTAGCACAAGAATCTTTCCAACAAATCTTCCTAGCTGCTACTTAAAAAAAACCGCCTTGAAATAAATGAGTCGAATGGGATGAGGTCTGATAAAACTGACAAACCGATTGTAAGGGAGCAAGGATAACACACGTAAATGTGTGAGAATGAGCTAGAACGCGTTGGATATTTCCATAGAACTGCGTTCCACTCATTGGACTACTCAGTCCAACAAACTGAAAAAAACCCATTGGTATGGGATAGCTTCCGCATAACGATGGGCTATAGCCAATCCACTGTTTTTCTGGTAACAAGGATATGGTGGTACCTCGTGTCAATAGCTGACCATTAGCGGACGAAGCATTCAAGTTTTGAACTGACTTCCAAAATCTCACGTAAAAATTGCAAGCAGAAAAGCGTACACAATTTACGACGATAATGTACCCACACAATACAACCGACCAGTGCACGATCTGAGTTACACAGCACCGATATGGTGCCAATGACCTTCACGAGTCGATATCTAAACAGTCTACTTTATATTGAGATAACTGGCATCGTGATACGACCAACCGAAGATTGCGGCTCACCTCATTGCTTTCATCGGTATCAATAGTTCGGATGCGGTACACAATCAGGTTGTTTCTCCGGTTCGCTTCCACCTAGGAACATTAGAGGAATTAGAGCTTTTCTTTTTCAATAAAAAACTAAGTGCGCCTGGACTCAATAAAAGTACGAAATGTACATAAACAAGACCTATACCCTGTTGGTCCTAATAGGCTTGGGGTCATGTTACTAATGATATCAAGTTCCGCACCAACAAGGGATCCTGTGAACAACAAAATACAACAAAGTACATTGCACCAGTTCTAAACATCTGGCTGACGTACAGTACTTTTTCAAACTATTCCCATTGAAGGGAATTCGATGCACACCGATATGAACTTTTCTTCGAAGAACATGCAAATCAAATGCACCGCCACAATAAAGCAGAGGCCATTGAACTATGGTCCGGTCTGCGTCGACCTCATTGCGAATACGATTCTCGATGGGCAGCCGTGCCACCAAAACTTAGGTTTTTCTCATTAGCACCATACACACTAATAATTTAGTCTCAGTGAAACACTAATAACTGTAGCCATCAGGTCTTAATGTGTCCGAATCACATAACTGACAGCAACATAAGGTGAAAACAGCAGCGCTTCACCGCTGTATAACCATGCAAAGTTACATGGATAAAACTTTAGAATGAAAAGAAAAGAATGGGACAGGAATTGAATCTAGGACGAAACTGCCACAAACATCCGAGATACCTAACCACTGACAACCTGTTGCGGTAGACTTCGTTTGACATAGGTTATACTACAAGGAAACTGGAGTGACATGCAACATACAACTGTACTTACTCTGATATTCTTCAGTGCAACGTTTCCAAAGAGCGCCGCCAGGTTGCTGATACCATGCTGTGACAACTGCTCTTGTTGTTTTTCGAATTCCATGAGGGAAACCGGTTTAGCTACAGCTCCTTCTCGGGGTGCGCACGAGAGTGGCTTTACAGGACGCTTCGGAAGCTACAATAATGCAAAACAGACTTTGTGTTTTGATGGCTATGCAGAAGCTAGGGTTTTGCAGATAAAATAATAGCAGATATGAGGTTTGAACGGCATCCATCAAACCCTTTCTCAAAGAAACAGCTAATTAGGATACCTGTATAACTAGCGATTATCAGAATGTATAAACTGACAGAAGGATTACGAAAAAATACAGGACGCTGGATGGATAAGATGGCCTATAATGTGGTGCAACCACTCGGTCACCATTTTGAGGTATATCTCGCACCCGCTGGTATGATAGACTGGCTGAAGCATTTTTAGGCAAGAACAGAAGGAAACACTAAAGAGTAAGCAGTAACATGAATAACAACAGGTAATGATTAATAAGCAGTAAGAATAGCTGAAAGTAGTTAAAGGTGCGTATCCTTGTGACTCAGTGCCGTTGGATGTAGGTTTGTGCAGAAACTTGTTAAATATCGACATACCACATAAGGATGAACACCGCAGTAATCAAGCTGAGGAGAGTTTGCTGAGAAAAGGTCTCCCATCTGAATGAGACCGGCTAATGTGCCGTTTCATAGGGCTAACTGTGTCTAAATGAACCAACCAATGGGGCTGAATATGCTCATGAAATCACACGACACCAGTTTGATTATCCATGCTAAGCGCAATGCTTTTAGGGGTAGTAAAGGGTATTAAGCATCGCTGATCCCGTAAATATGGACAAGTGGGTCATCTGAAGAAAACGCCTTACCACCTCTATACTCCTATCACAGAGGGACAGCAAAATTTCGTCTCCAGATCACCTTGCATTGTGACTACTTGTAAATAGGCAGCTCACCGCTCCCCTTTGGGCTATTTTAACATGCTCTACCACCAGTCGGTCTAATCCGCAGAATCATCATGACAATGGAGCCCGACCATCAGGTCATTGTGGCAGTTCTCGATTAGGCACATTCTATCCGGCTACCAAGTCATGTTACCGGAGCTTAAGTCCATAAACCGTTGGTCGCAAACGAGGTGTATAGAAAATGGAAGCCGAGGCGTCAAATTGCAAAAGCTTCGAGGATCCAACTTACTTTTCGGACACAAATAAGCTACTTGGACCACCGTAGAATCAAAGTTCCAAATACATAATCATTCCGACAACACCGAAAGTGACAGATCGAAAATTTCGGGTTTCGCGGTCTTTCAGTTGCCCCAAAAGCCGTGTCCAGAACTTCACCGCTAGCTTTCTCCGTCACTGTTATCCATATCAGCCCTCCCCCTTTAGATGTCAAAATTAAAATGATGGCTCAGTGATGAGAGCGAGAAATAACTAACCTGGAGGTCAGCGGTTCGAACCTGGCTTCTGCATATCGACTTTTCCTGCCTAAGTTCGGGAAACCTGGGCGTATCCCAGTCATCTGGCTTCATTCGGGTGGCATGGTGGCTAGGCACTGAAAAGGTGTTACAACTGAACGACTAAAATGAATTCTACGATCTACTTCAGCAGGTAGTCGGTCGACCACCTAGAGGTTGTACGAAGCTATGAGGGGTACCGACAGTCATCCTTTGGGGCGGTATGCATGCCCAAATCGGTCGCCTGAGTTAGTTGAAATCACATATGTGCGGTCGCTTCAGAAAAGATATTCGGCGCACGGACAACGGAAAGCGACTCCTTCAGAGGTGTTTTGACCGTTACGAATTTTCAACATAAGCGGTCGCAGCACCTAATCCGGTGGCTACCAGTTACAAACCAACTATGAGACCATTGGACCATGTGCCTAGCAGCCACCGATGGAAAGTCAGAATACGAGGCTGCCGTTCGTTGTTGAGTGCACTCAATTCCGCTCACGCCAAGGAAGCAGTGCGCCTGACAGTTCACTTTCCCTGCGGATTTCGCAAGTCAGTAAGAAGCATGACAATCCATCATCTTCGGAGAACCGCAATAGCCCGTCAGTGTCAGTCTTAGCTAGCTCTACTGTTGTTTACAGAAAACAGACACCATACGAGCAAAAATCGAAAATCCTTCAGCTGTAGCACGCTTTCGGTCTTTAACTGCCATGCCAACGAAAGTTGCGCGAAGGCTGGGATACTGCCAGGTTGCCCAAGCCTAGACAGGGGAGTCGAGAGACAGAGGTCAGGTTCGAACCACGGACCTTCCGGTCAGTAAATTCGCGCTCCAACCACCTGGGTCATCTCGCCCCCTCTATACGGGTAGCGAGCACGTGGATGAATTACGGCAAAACGTGGAAGCAGTTATGCTAGAGGCGTTCAGTTTCGTGTCTGAATTCTCCTGCACGACTAAATGACAATTAGATACCGTCCAGATCGCTAGTCCTGACTGATTCAGGAAAGCCACACCAGCTGGCAATGTGTGCGATGGCGCACGCAAATCCCCCAAACGTCAAACAGTGAGGAAACTTAGGAAGGGTCGAGAATCAGGTAGGCTTTTTCCACCTGAAACAGCCGTGCCCATACCATTTAGTAAGGTCGACTGGCCAGAAAGAAGGTAACCTTTGGCAAGAAGAGTAGTTAAAAACGGTTCAGTAATCGTAAAATTGCCGACTGGAAAGATGGGTAAGAAACTTCGAAGAACAAGACAGGTGGCCTCTTGCAGCACAGCCGCTCGTGACATTGCGTGCGGCTGATTGAAATGTAAGCCCTAATCACCCGTCAGAATGAATAGATTAGGAAACATGCCCGGTGAAATGGGGGGGGGCAATAGGACCGGACGGTCTGTATCCAGCCCTCTTTAAAGTAGGCCGAGAACCCCTGGTTACCCATCTGTCAAAACTTATATGACGTGAACAAAAAGCCTACAGAGTGATATCGACAGTCATTTTATCCCCAAAAATGGTACGCTAGCAGTGTTGAAACCATCGAGGCATTAAGCCGGTTATCGAAGGGTGACTGAACACAGAGAAGCGCGTCCGCGAAAAGCAAGCTGGATTCCGCCCTCCTGGATTAAGTATTCACTCTTGGACGGATCCTGTAACAGCGAAACTGCTTCCAGCAACCACGGATGGTGGCAGTTCTCGAACTGAAAGATGCTACCGACTGTCGACCATCAGACACTATGGTAGTGTCATAAAAGCATGAGCGTCCCCACAAATTATTGGCTAACCATTAGGCGCTGTACACCAACACCAGTAGACGCCTGGAGGTTTGCCAAATGCTCGCACCTGAGTTAACTGTATCAGGTGGTTCCAGACAAGACTGTCTTCTTTTACCTTTTCAGCGTCGTCATCGATATGCCTACAGAATATGCACTCCTAGCCCATAATGCCTGTGGGGTCAAAAATGCTCCTGGAGTGTTCGCTCATACATCTCAAGTACGGAGACGAAATAGATTTCTTGGGCCTGAGGCAAACGTAATACAGACGATATCAAAGAATCCAAAAAGTTCTGGATCCTAGCTTAGCTTGTTCCCTGTACCCGCAAAGTGAAGGGTGCTGCTGCAAGAGTGAGTGAGCCCGAGCCTTATGAGCCGAACATGAACTCAAAATTCATGAAGCTCATGAGCATGAGCAGCTGTGTCAACACCGGTGATCTAGCTTAAGACTGTAAGACTGCTTTGGAAAGACTGTCAGCTTTCATCGCCTGTGGAACAGGCTTGAAACCAGCTCGTTTGTCAAGGATCGAGGCTATGGTAGTGCGGTGCGCTCCATATCGTTTTAGGTAGGAAACCTAGCCGCCGCAAGATGAGGACGTTAAACCCCTTAGTGTTTGACTACCGGTGTCTTCCGAGAATTGCACCAGTCTAGTTGAGGCATCGGATGGGTAATGTTGAAGTATGTCAAATTGTATCCGGGAGAAATAAGGCGCCAGCGACAGAAAAGTGGATTGCGCTGAATAGGATGCGCCGGCTTTGTTAGGTGTCCAATGTACTAGTCAACTGATTTTCTTGGACAGCCCTTTTCACGCACGCTGCGGGTGGAAAGCAGTGAAAGTCAAGCAATGAATCGCCAGCAAATTATGGAAACGGTTAACAGCAAATCCAGTTGTACTGTTCGTTGCCGTTTGCCTGGATAGAAACCCCGACACCGGACACGCCAAAGGTTGGAGAAACTGACAAGCAAGTTCCAGTCATGCGTTCATGCATCGAAGCTGACCTTCAATGTATACCCTCCTCTCCCTATCTCTGATGAAGGGTTAGCTGATAACCGTCCTATAGACGCATGGATTATATCAGCCGCCAAATCCAACAAGCAGCTATCTATCCATATTTCCCTAGATCATCGGCGAACGAAATTGCAGCAGCTATAAACACTACACAAGTATACGATTTTCACACCTGGAGATGATGGTGCCATTCGAACTACTATTGAAGGCAACTTATCATTACACAGTAAACGGTGGCGGTTAAGTAGGATCTTATACAGTCCCAGTTTACATTATAACAATTCAAGGGTGCTCATGTAGCTGAGTCTAGGTTTACACAGACACTATGTGAGTGTATTTGCGAATTTATCAGAGAAGGCATTATAACCCATGCTCACCATGCGACAAATGGCTCGTTGGCTACGTAATTTTGCGGTCAGTGGTGAAAAACTGGGCGATGGGAAATTACAACGACCCGCGAGCGGCTCCTCTTTATCATAATATTGAGCCCTGACCGAAATGAGACGCGTGGCAGATTGCTTTTCAGACTTAACATTCTGTCAGCATGTGATGAAGTAATACCAAACAGCAGATAGGCCACTTACCCGGTATGCCGGGTGTGAGCACAAGTATCTTGTCGCAAACACCACTTGGTACTGACAGGATTCTACCTCAGAGACCTGGATAATCCTCCCATCTTCATCTTCGAGACAAATGTATAGAACTGAGGTGAGACGACGCTCGCCAGTCAGGTCACATGGTGTTCCATCGACGAACTTGACGACGTAGTACGGGTACGAAGAACCACCCAGCAGAATTCCCGGTCGCTAAAATCGATGAAAAACCCCGAAAATTGGGAACTCACCGATGCAGAATGTGGGGAACCTGCGGAAATTTCTAAAATTCGAAAACGTTCAACGAACAGCAAATACATACCTTTTTTATGATAACCGAGAAAGTACTCCTGCGTTTTGCTACTCTTTGTTATCTGTAACCACGTTAGCATTGATTTTTACCTTATCTGGTAAGAGTTCCTCATGGAACTGACGAACATAATTCTTGTGACATAATTCATAACTCCAGTAAAACTCCGCTCTTGTGCTGCACGGTCGCGCCTCAAAGAGCTGTTCTAAAAGCACTTCTTCATTCGCAGTTGCATTAGAATCTAGTTGATTAACTTCGGGAAACTCTTGAGCAATTGGTACGAGACATTCGAACTTTTCACCCGCACTCGTGCTAATTAAGATATTCTGACTCAACGGGCGATCCTCTGATCCGTCCTTACTGAAACTCCACCTAACTTTGTACAAAATTTCATCGCTAATCTCATAGGATGATAAACCGAACCGGCACAACAGAAGAATAGTAAAAATACAACCGAACGTGTACATAACGACTGTCGGCGTTCGGCCTGCAGCGCAGACGGGGAACAAGGCACTGGTTGGTCGATATGAACGGGGAGGGATCGGATGCTGCTAATAGGCCCACAGCAGAGTAGAAGCCCATGGCTGTTAAATTCATATTGTCGGGCGTCACGTCAGGGCTCATATTTGTATGGCAGCTGGAGTGGAGAGGTGTGAGCCTAATCGTGCTCTGGTGGATGACAAGAATGTGTGACGAAACGTAAATGTAACTGGGCCTGAATAACGATGAATCAATTCAGGTATTATTTAAGTTTTAGTGGAGGTTGCAGGCAGACAACCGACTTAGTCAATAAAGAAGACTGGAAATGAGAGTATTCACAGGCCACCCGTTTTCTGACATGGAGTAAATGTGACGGATTCCATCAGGTGTTTCTAGTGTGGCGTTTTGTACCTTTGTTTTACTTCCATTATAAACTACGTATTTTATAACACTACGTATTTCATCAATTGCATAATCGTTTTTTGTTTGAATACGAAAAACTACAAAAACGCGCACATGTACAATTTCAGATAATACAAGCCTGGTCACGTGCTTCGACTCTCTCTTCTGATTTTGCTCGCGCTTGCAGTGGTCATTCGCGAGTCTCATGTACTAACTCTGGTACCAAAACCTTTCAGACATCTTCGGAATCTATTATATGTGGGAACTGTTCAGAAGAAGACCTCTGGACTAACATAATTGGATTATTGTTTAATTCGCTGACCTGGGCCAACGACGAACTATTTTAAAGAGAACAACTGTTAGTGAGTCTGTTCCATCTGATCTTTTTATTTTTGTATACCCAACCTAGCGTAATTATTTTTGTCTCTTTTCCACACACTCCTGGTAAACTAACTTATTGGGCAGCCAGACCATTACACTAGGATAGAAATCCTGGTAGTGGCGTAACGCTCTGAGAAAGCACGAATGAATTGCTCCGAATTTGGTCTAAAATTTGTCATTAGCATAGATGAGGCACCCATCTAGTGGGCGCGATTACCTTTCTGGGTTTAGTGGACAGTGGTGGTGGGGCAATCATTTTGAAGCATTTGGCCGGACATTGCCCAGTTCATTCTCGTTATCCTTGACGTAAGGTAAAAACATATTTAAACCGGGTGCTACCCTGTTGCACCTAGTCACTTGTATGCCCAGCAAGATAGTCATTTCAATTTGGTTTATTTCTTTTCTCTTTTTCGTCGATGGCGACGGAATAGCACCTTGGCCAAAGGACTTTTGGCGCACAGCTGCCCTTTTTAATCAAGATGACCTCTCTTCTGAGGTGAGGCAGGTGAGTGGCAAGTACTTAGGCGTTGGTGAAATGGGAATGAGGACATGATAGTGGAGTTAAACAATTTGGCGAACCCCATGTGGCTTTAGATGTCGCCACTATCACATTGCAGTGCTTAAGTAAATTTCATGAAAGCCTTGGGCCGACAGTCCTACATTTTTTCTCCAGGTTGGGCTACCGTGAAATCTTCTGAAAAAGTAACACAAAATTCTGTGCCCAGCCCAGAAGGCGGATGCTTGAGGCTTCTTTTGCGGGACTGCACTTATCAGTTGAGTTTTCCAGGATGCTGACCCCTAAAGTTTCACCGAAAAGTTGTAGAAAGCGAAGCGCCAAACGCAAATTTTGAGATAGGAATTTTGCACCTCATAAACCACAATAGCTTTCACTTTGGTGGCCTCAATGAAGGTTGATTAGACCGACTTTTTGACGTGCATTCCGGAATCAGTTATGCTTGTTCGTGTTTCTTGCTTTGATTCTCACTCGCCATATTGAACTTTGCCTAAAACCGTAGTCAGATGGTCGAAAAATTTTTTCGAACTGTAGCATTCCTCTGAATTTATGCTCAGGAGCACGCTGCCACATTTTACTTTACGAGGGTCACAAGGATCCTTTATCAATCGTCTCTGTCGTTCGAAACAGAATGTTAGTTGGGTGGTTTGTACGAATATCCGAGGGCTAAACGTGTTGGTGAAGACACGGCAAGCCACCATGTGGAGTGCGGCAGTTTGTGGCTGACGGACTGGGAAAAGTTGAAACCACCAAGATCACGTACGGCTACTGCCGGAAGCGTCGATCTAGGTAGTTGAGCCAGGAGTTGATAACTTGAGTTGATTGTGGCCGACGATTGTTTCGTTCCTGGTAATCCTCGCGGTTGTGAGTCTATCTAGTGTTACTATCGATGGAAGTCACAATAACTCAACCGGAAACAGCTAATTGTCCAACTTTGGTAGCTTCGAGACTTCGCAGCTACAAATGTGAATATTTTTGGAGAGTTCTCTTAAACTAACTTATTTATGGCTATTTCGAACAAATATACGATCACGGTTGTAATGAGTACCGCGTATCCGGTCTTGGCCGACTGGCCGTTGACTTGAGATCGGAGGCACGGGTGATTTTCAAAATAAGCGTAGTTACGGAAATGAAGCTACCTAGAATCACATAACCCAGAGAGCGCGAGCGAACATTGATTGGTGTCCTGCTTCTCGTCGAATGAGCTTTGGCGGGGTTGTGCGATAACGGCTAAATCAAATATCCTCTTGGGAGACTGCAGAATCCTAAAGTCAGTCGGAAACCACGCATTAGTAAAGTGCGCAACGCCCAGGTAAATGTGGTTTCAACGCTCCCGACTGGAAAACCGTGGATTATATTTTAACTTATCCTCTCGGTAAAGACAGGACGAAAACTCTTATTATACGTTCCGGTTCATGAACAAATGAATGGAAAAATAACAAAACCCCGGCGAAGTGATTTCGGGTGGATAAAATCTCAATATTTATTAAAGGATCTGAAAATTTGAAGGGTACCTCTCGGACGTTATTAGGAGCCTTCAGGAATTAACCAGATATCAGAATTTCAAAGTGATCACTAGAGCCGTTTAGCTCCAAATCAAATGTCAAAGATGCGGTTTTCGGTGAATCTTTCCAGTAGTTGCCTGGGAAAAATGATAGAAATAGTACAGTTAATTATTTTGGCTCGGTTTTCCACCTAGTCCACCCTACCCTAGTAATGCCGCCTTCTTCAACTATCGGAGGATAGAGTTTTCGTCAGCAGTAATGCTTCGCGGTATCTGGGTTCTTCGATGAGCCGAAAGACCAGCTCCCCGTTTAAAGTATGTACCAAAAGTGAAATCTTAGTGGTGGTTGATGGTCTGACAAACAGGCGTTCTGCCAGCCCTGGCACTCCGGCGTATCGTATCAGAACAGGGATTCATGTTTGAAGAGGCGGGATGCTTGAAGCAAGGCCCATCCCAGATGTTGGAGAGCAGTACGTGGACCCTCAACGTTTACGAGTTTAACGGAAGTTTCGAATGGTGCAGTGTACGGTCAGGCTCTTTAGGAGATGCAAATAGCCTAAAAATCAGCTGAAACAGACATCACTGTTCCACTGAGACCGCAGTGCTTCATGTAAGAAGTGCCGACAGTGGAATCACTCTGTGAGCACTACAGAACTGAAGCAACTATTATTACCCGACGCTCATTCGTTGAGAGCTTCCACGAGAAATTCCATCATAGCACGTGGTGAGTTTGTTTCGCTTGGCCTAGTGATTGGGATCCCATAAGTTTTCGTAACATCCGAATGCATATAGTGACGATTAAAGAAATTCTTCTTTGGAGTCACTTAATCTGAAACAAAACAGACCCCGACAAAGGATTTTAGGGTACTTCGCCCGAGGGCCACAGTTTAATATAACGATTCACAGCCTTCACTTCTTAAAGCGTCTGAAGAACAGTTGCTCCAGATGTAAGAGTTTGGCATTAGTTAATTTGGCCAGAGATTTACCGAAAAATTCCATCCTTCTATTTCCTGCCCATTAATTCCTTCCAAAGTCCAGCAAAGACCAGAAATTCAAGGATGCCTGTAAGATCCGGACGGTTAAGGATCTCACAGGACGATTGCGACTATTAGATTATACGCACCTCGTAGCCAGTAGTCAATAGGAGCAGACAGACGTGGGGCAGTAGATGATATGTTGAAGACTGACAGGAACTGGTTCTACAGAAAAACGGATCAGTAAGCATCGTGAATTAAGAAAACGTACAATCAACAATGACGCAATCTGCAGGAGCGGGAAGTAGTCACTGTCACAGCACGGATTTCTATAGGGGCAACAAGAAGTAAGTACCAAACGATGTACAAACATACATATCGGGGCAGTCTGACAGTGTGAGTTGGCCGTAACGGCGCAGGAGTCAGTACGTTCGGGATGTGAGGGACTGTCTTTCGGTCGGTGTCGACGCAGCCGCTCGTGTCGCGCGACAGGTCAGATTGCGCGGTTTCGGCCGTTTAAAACAAAGCTCAGCAGGGGCTATCTGGCAGGTGTGATACATAGATAATACAAAATAAACAGCCACGTCGGACGTCCGGTTGGTGTAGTCGGTGACGCGTTCGCCTGCTGTCCGCAGACTCTGGGTTCGATACCCGGTCGGCGCGCTTTTCGGTCGGAGTGGACGCTCGTGA